>NW_027272152.1:0-182172 GCF_040938485.1 Diadema antillarum | reverse complement strand
GCATTATTTAAAATACTTTTAGGGACAGGTTCATTATAGTATTCTACTGCGTATTCTAAAGTCTTCCTGAGCATAATTATGATAAAAGACTAGAGCTTGGTCAAACCTATCGAACTGCTTGTATTATGATTTGCTGGAAGAAAACATTCTAAAAGTTGCCATTGTTTTCGAGTGATTTGTTGCATACTCTTTCAGGAAAGAACCACATAACCCAGCCCAGACAACATGGTAGTGACAAAGACGACAGTGGTGACGACGACGACGACTTGCCCCTAGCAGAATTGATTAAGCCAGGTATGGAAAGGAAAATTTAAAATAAAAATTAAAACACATTGCACTATACCAATTTGTAATTGCCTAGCTTAATTCGTCCATGGATGTTGATCACAACAAAGTGCAGGTCTGGATTTGAGTCATTCTGGTCAATGAAATATGATAAAAATGAACATAACCAACTACCGTAATGCTGACGAGCTGTCCTTGGCAGAATTGACTGAACAAGTGTGTTTATATAAATATAAATTAGCACACACATAAATTTAAATGAGCGTGAGAATTTATCTGCATTATTTAAAATACTTTTAGGGACAGGTTCATTATAGTATTCTACTGCGTATTCTAAAGTCTTCCTGTGACATAATTATAATAGATAACAAATGACTAGCACTTGGTCAAACCTATCCAATTGCTTGTATTATAATATACTTAAGAGGAAACATGAACTAAATGCTAGAGTTTTCTGTAACATTTTTTTTTAAGGAATGGATGACATTAACCAGGCCACTGAGCCCATGCAACTTTCTGAAGACTCAATTGAGAAATCAGTGGGAACAGCCAATGACAAGGATGGTGGAGATAAGTCACCTCTACCAGAATTGACCCCAAAAGGTACTCAATTAAGATTAAGAAATGTTAACCAACATATAACTTGCGAATAGCCTGAATGAGAGATTAAGAGTGGATATACGATGTTCAGAAATTATTATTGACAGAAGCACAACCGTTTCACAAGCATATGCCAGAGTTCCGGGAATTAGATAAATGTAAATGGCTTGAATTCAACTTGTCATGCTGCTTGAATAGAAATTATATATCTATTTCATTTACAAATAGGCCTGTATGACAGTATATGTCTTGACAAGAAAATATAATTGACACAAGTTCGGGTAATTCATCTACAATTTTGTTAGATTCCATTTATGATGAGATTATTGTATGGAGTCTGGAAACTGAATTAAGGAGCAAGATAGCCAAGCAGACACGATAAAGAATTCATGTATACGTTCTTACAGTTGGAATAAATATCACATGGTTATGATATCACCAACAAAATATTGTTCACATTTTGAAAGACAATGAAAGGAAATAAGTGGCACATGTAATTTTTCGATGGCTACCCCTTTTGTCTGGGGAAAGGGGCTTTCACAATTGGTTGTGCGATCGCTATTGCCATTATTTCTTGATAGTATACTTTGTACAGGATCGCAAGCAATCGCAAGCGATCACATGACCGATTGTGAAAGCCCCTTAATTAGCAGCAGTGCGTATGATAACAAATTGCTAGCACTTCGTGAAACCTATCCAATTGCTTTTATCATAATTTGTTGAAAAGGAAACATGAACTAAATGCTAGAGTTTTCTGTAACATTTTTTTAAAGGAATGGACCACATTTACCAGGCCACTGAGCCCATGCAATTTTCTGGAGACTCTATTGAGGAAGCGGTGGGAACAGATACTAATGACGAGGATGGTGGAGATGAGTCATCTCTACCAGAATTGACCCCAAAAGGTACTCAATTAAGATTAAGAATTGTCAACCAACATATACTTTGCGAATAGCCTGAATGAAAGATCAATAGTGGATATATATGATAAGAAATTATTATTGGCAGAACGCACAGCCGTTTTATGGGCATGTGCCAGAGTTTATGGGAATTAGAGAAATGTAAATGGCTTGAATTTAACTGGTCAGGTTGCTTGAATAGAAATTATATATTATTGCATTTACAAATGGGACTGTATGACAGTATGTGTCTTAAAAGAAAACAAAATCGACACAAGTTCGGGTAATTCATCTACAATTTTGTTAAATTCCATTTATGACCATCCATTCGATGTCAAGTCTGCAAACCCTAGTGAAATAAAATTATTATTGTATGCAGTCCGGAAACTGAATTAAGGAGCAGGATAGCAAAGCAGACACGATACAGAATTCATGTATACGTTCTTACAGTTAAATAAATATCACATGGTTATAATATCAACAACAAAATCTTATTAAAATTTTGGAAGTGAATTAATATGAATAAGTGGCATATGTCATTTTCCAGTGCTACCCCATTTTTCTTGGTAACGACGGTGGGGTATTATTTGTGTGAAATATAATTTTATGTATTACTTAAGCCATGAGTTGGTAACAGTTAGTTAAAACAATGTTGGCTGTCACATTCTACGTAATTACCTAATTCATGGTCATAAGGGAATATTGATTTGAAAGTGTAAGATAAAACAACATACAAGTCCTCTCTAACATATCGGGCGAAGAGGTTATAATTTCATTAGTGTGAAAACATGAAAATGAATCTGTTGTCGAAGACTTGAAGTAAGCCATCTCCAAAATGGAAATGAGCCACGCCCCCTTAAAACACAAGTGAGCAATAAGGCAACTGACATTTGATAATGTGTTTGGAATCATTCAAAGTAATTAGTTGTTTTACTAAAAAGAGGCATTTGATCAATTGAATGGAAATATAAATGAAAAGTTAAAGTGATTGGAATTCGGCAACGAGTGTTAACTTGTTTTCCATTTTAGGTACTTTCTTGGATATAAGTCAAGCATTTCCTGAGTCGTTGTATGAACTGCAACAGGGCCTACCTATGTTCTGTTGTAATAGAGGATGTACTCGTGAAGTTTACCAGGAATGTATGACATGTTGGAAGCTGATCTGCTATGAACATTTTGTCGCAAAGGATCCTTGCAGTTGTCACGATGGCAAAGCTTGGGAGGTAAGAGTTAGCACGTTAAGTCTAAGCTTTAATTTAAAAATATCAAAAAGAAACTAAATACTAACAGTTCACCAATAATTCCGCGTGAGGTTTCACATACTTGACATAGTAGACAGACCTTGACATACTATTGTTATTTTCAAGAACTTCTCATAAAAAATATTGTCATGGTGACTTACAGTAAGCTTGGAGCTCGTTATTCAATATACACATGCATACATGAACTTGAATGTGATAAACATTGCCAGTCAATATTTATTCTAATTCTTCAGAGACTGTACCACAACATATGATTATTTCTAATGTTTCTATGTTGTAATCAAAATCAAACAAAAACTTAAGTCAATGGAAATGAACTAATATTTCTAATATTGATTTCTTCTTGCGAACAAACTAATGCAGATAGCATAAGAACTAAACAAGAAATCTTCAACACTTCGTTCACATGTAAACGGAAATAGTGTCGGAATTGAAACCAGATATGTTTTGATGCATTGTGTGTGACTCGTACTAATTATAGATAATTAAAATTGCGTTTAGTTCTTTATGAGAATTAAATTTCTGTTTGATTCTGATATATATATATATTATATATATATAATTATATATATGTAGGATGTTACAGACTTCGAGCGAGAGCGAAGCGACCGTGAGCAGCAAGATCCAGAGGTCTCACTTAACCATGCAGACTTCGAGCGAGAGCGAAGAGACCGTGAGCAGCAAGATCCGGAGGTCTCACTTAACCATGCAGACTTCGAGCGAGAGCGAAGCGACCGTGAGCAGCCAGACCCGGAGGTCTCACTTAACCTTGATGATGCTGAACAGCAGAAGGTAATACGGATTTTTTTCTTCTCTTTCAAATATAAATCAGTGTGACAACAAGCAATCACACAATTAAAGACATATCGTCCTTTTTGCAGATCAGCAGAAAACCATCCAAACATCTGTAAACCCTAGAGCATGGTGGGCAGGTTGTATATTCAAAATGTGAAATAGTTAAATCATGTAAAATTCAAATAATGCACGTAAACAGTGCATGAGAGATAGTCTTGCTCAGACACTTGGAAGTTTTGTTTCTTGAAATAATAGTTATCTGTGTGTAATTTAAATTACAAAACACATTATGAACATAATGTACATTATAGAAGACATTATTCAATATTTTGTAAAAAGTAATTAAAAAGGACTGTGTCAGAGACTAATATATTTTTTCGAGGTTCGAAAAAATAAATTCAAATTATAACGGTAGTTTGTACTTCACAAATGAAGACCCTACAGGTCTAAAAACTACACAAAGGTTTTTGTAACAGTGTCTTCTTCATTATATACCTTATTGTTTTACACCAATTGTATACACAAATTCAATGCAAAAGGGACATAATGTCTTTAAGGCTCTCCTTATCAATAAGTCCTCTAAATCACAAACTTATTAAAACAATCATATCAATTGTGC
The DNA here is from genome assembly GCF_040938485.1 of Diadema antillarum. Taxonomy (NCBI): domain Eukaryota; kingdom Metazoa; phylum Echinodermata; class Echinoidea; order Diadematoida; family Diadematidae; genus Diadema; species Diadema antillarum. Next base: position 177,712 of record NW_027272152.1, on the reverse strand, counting down.
TTGTACTAGCATTTTGCTTATTTCTCCTGATGGCATAACGGCAATTGACTAAGCTCCTTCAAATTTAGCCAGGCAGAACGATAGCAGCCTCTTCCCGTGTTTTGAATAAAAGCGATATTTTTTATTCTTAATTCATAGATTTGTGAATTTATAACATAGTTCCCTGAAGACAGCATGGGCTTTCAGTTAAAACTATTAACATGTCATCACAGGCACCTTCAAAGCTTTTGAAAGGCTAATGAAAACTTTGCTAAAAATTTAACCCCCTTTTTGTATTCTCTGTTTCTTTTTGTTTTACTGAGTCCAGTTAGATATTCAGATAATGCTCTTACATTGGCTTCTTGTCTCCATATATCACTCGAAGGATGAAATAAATGAGACGGAGCAAGATCAAGGTGACCGTGACTCCCTCGAGCATCAAGAGGGTCAGCATACCCAACATGAAGATAACATGCACGAGGTTCAAGACAGTCAGTCTGAGGTGATTATATGATATAAAAGGTGTCATGAATTATGATAATATGAGCAGTATTTCAACAACAAAAATCTCTGTCAAATCATTATCTACACTTAGTAACTGCTTATTTCGGAAAGTGTGATTGGCTCTTCATACACGGGTTATGTACTGTAGTTCAATTACAGACTTGCAATAGCTTACAATCAAGTCCATTGCAAACGCGCCAGAAATTTAGTTTCTAAATTCTAAATTCCAAAATTCGCTACAACTTGGGGCACACAAGGATCAGACTGGTTCCACTGTATGGAATAATCTCCTTTTAGTTAGATAAACTTTGCTCTTCATCAGAGTCCTTTAAAAGTAGTTTAAAACTCACTTCTTTAATGCTACCTTTTGATTACCCATGCCTTGTATTAATAATTTACTTTCTATCTTACTCTTCTATTTTCGCGTGGAGCATTCTACAGAGTGGATTTGCCGCATTACAAATCTCATCAATCATTATTATCATTATTACTTACTGTTGCAGAATTTTAGGGAAACTAATATGAGAACTGCCTCGTGCCGTTTTTTCGACCTCTAATTTACGTCTGTAAACTCGCTGAAAAACGCATACGTTTTTAGACGCTAAACGGTTCAGTGTAGGACAGTACCTTTGTATTCACGAAACATGGCCCATATCTAATATTGACTTTTCACTTGCATATTGACATGTTTCTGTGGATTATTTTTGAACCTTCAGTATATTCCCACTTTTTTACAATAAACTTATGAAACAAATTTCCTTTTTACATTCTGTGTGCTACTTGTAGCAAGGAGAAAGAAAGAGTTAATCATGTGTTATTTTCTATTTCAGAAACGTGGGAGGAAGAGAAAACGGAATCCAGAAGAATGGAAGAAAAGACAGCAGTCAAGAAAACGTAATCGGGGAGAGGAATATGTTGTACGTAATAAAACAATCCCTGCCAGAAAGATAGGAAAGAAGTGTAACACAAAATGTCCCCATAAGTGCTTCTCTAAGTTCTCTGATGAAGACAGGAAAACATTGTTCGAGGATTACTGGAAAACGGGCTCCTACACCCGTCAGCGAGATTTTATTCATCACCATATTTCTCGGTCCAAAGCAATACCTAGAAAAAAGAGAAAAAGTCAGAAGCGAGTGCGTCACATGTACAAATACCATCTCCCGCTCACATCACAAAGGGAACGAGTGTGCAAACATTTCTTTCTCAGTACTTTGGGAATTGGTTCCAAGCTTATTGAGTATACATTGAAGAAGTATGAAGGCCCGTTTGCACGAGAAGACAGGAGGGGAAAGTTACCGTCAGTGAACAAAACTTCAGAAGAAGATGTTAAAAAAGTATGTGAACACATTGATTCATTTCCTGTTGTTGAATCACATTACTGTCGTGCGTCTTCAAAAAGGAAATATCTGGACCCTTCTTTAAGCGTTTCCAAGATGTACGCAATGTACGAATCGTCTGTATCGAAACCAGTTTCCTTCGCAGTGTATAGAAACATTTTCAATTCCCAATATAATTTGGGATTTCATCATCCGAAGAAAGATGAATGTAACACATGTGCTTCATTCAATAATTCAACTCCGGAAGAAAGGGAAGTTAAAGAGCAGAACTACAAGAAACACATTGCTGAAAAGGAAAGTGCAAGAGAAGAGAAACAAAGAGACAAGGAACGAGCAAAGATCGATCCAATCTTTAGCTCCTTTACTTTTGATCTTCAGCAGGTCTTGACTACACCCTATGGCCAGACATCTTCGTTCTATTACAAGCGGAAAATGTCTACGTATAATTTCACTGTATACAACCAGGCTACTGCATGTGGAAATTGCTTTGTCTGGCATGAGACTACAGCGAAGCGGGGAGCATGTGAGATTGGCTCATGCCTCTTAAAGTTCATGCAGTCACTTGATCCTGATACCACACACATAAGTTTCTTTTCTGACTGCTGTGGAGGCCAAAATCGGAACAGAATTATAGCTTGCACTTTGCTATATGCAGTTCTGCACACTAATGTTGCCATCATTGACCATAAATTCTTGATCAGCGGACATACTCAAATGGAATGTGACGCGATGCATTCCTGCATCGAAAGGAACAAAAGGGGAGTGACAATCCATCACCCCGACCAGTGGATACCAGTTATTCAAACAGCAAGGAACAGGAATCGGTATGAAGTTACCCACATGACGAAAGAGGACTTCCTTGATCTGCGTCAGTTGACAACACCCTGTGTGAAGTACATGAAGAAGGACAGGGCTGGCAATCCCGTCAACTGGTTGAAAATTCGTCAGATCCGCGTACAGAGGACAGACCCCTCTGTCATCAAAATAAAGTATGATTTCAACGAAGACTTCGTAGAAGTTCGCGTCTCGGGCTCAAGTCGAAGAAATGACATGCGTCTGCCTCTGTTGTACAAGCAACATCTCGCCCTCTCAAGGGAAAAGAAGCAAGATTTGCTTAGTTTGTGCAAGGACAACATTATCCCATCGATGTATCACAGCTACTATGAAAACCTCACGACAGAGGTACAACAGTCTCAGAGTGATGAATCCGAGGAGGAGGAAAATGATGGACACATGCATCAAACATCCGAACAGTGAATCATATTGTAGGCCTACTGTTGTGGCTTGAACACAGACGACAGTACAAATACATATACAGCTGTAGTACTCTTGTGCATCGTTTGAATTCTACACATCTTGCGACTTTGACATTTCACAGACATGATCCAAATACTAGTATCATTAGTTGTATACAGTGTTTGGTGTATTTAGGGAAGTCTGCAAAAGGACTTTCTAACTTTAAGGCGGAGATACACATACAGTATATAACATGAGCCAACCTGATGTCTGCATTAGAGCCTATTAGCATATGGAATGGAACTTTAGATTTCATACTGCCTTACTTTGGTAAAAGGAATCAAGAGACATACCATCCAAATTTGAGTAATTGACGTTTTTATATTACACCTAATGTGCTCTTCTTCCAAGTCAAATTTAATGCACAAACACTCACCTTGCTCAGAGATATAATAGGTTATACATTGTGATATTCCATTGATGCCCTTGCAAATTTGAGACACATTTTGGTCATTACAAGGAGTATCACTTTTGTCGCTTACTTCGTTTTGCCCAACTAGGGCACCACATTGAAGGGAGAATGCAATGACTTGGACTTGGACATTACTTAGATTGAACACGTAGGCCTGTACTTAGAAAATACAGTAAGTATGTACACATTTTTGGATAAATTAAAATGTATTCTAGGAATTCTGTTTTTCCATTGGTAATTCGAAATATTCAAAATTAAGTGCAAATAAGGACACTAACAATAATTACAGAAATACCTGGTATAATGTGTGCTTGTGTGACAATTGTATCATAATAAATTACAAAACGAATTGAATCGAATCTGCAAATCCTCAAACCTTGGGAAATTTGAATACATGTCTTCTTGTATTTCAAAATATTCCGATGAACTTGATGAGATTTGGGGTTTTTCGCCCAAAGTGAAGAAAATTTATGCTTAATTTACACCATTATCTTTATTTTTTGAAATGTAAGTATTGGAAGAATGTGACATGCCCTGCAAAATTACAAATGTGTTGTTTGAAAATTGATTTCTAAGTTGCAATTTGAAATGCCACGATTTCACTTTCTTAGACTACTTTCACAACATAACTAATAATTGTGATTAGCATTTGGATATTCTGCGATGCAATGACAGCAAGGAGAGCATGAATTCATATTAATGTAAATAAAGGCAAGAACAGTAAAAAAATGTCAACAAGTTTTGAAAAAGTATCATAGTTAGAGACGCGAGTATATACCTGGCAGAATGTCATCACAAGTCCTGCATAGATGCAACACTGTGTATTATTCGAAATGTATTAATCTAATTGTCGATTTCACTTTCGTAACTATATCTGCACAGCATGAACAAGAAAGTGAATAATATTTTGATATTTAGCATTGTTTCATATTTTATGCCTCCGCCAACGAAGTGGCCGCAGGCGTTATGTTTTCGGGTCGTCCATCCGTGCGTATGTCCGTCCCATTTTGTTTTTTTCAATATCTCAAGAACCGTGATGGTTTGACATCAAACTTAGTATGAGGGTATATGGGGGGGGGGGGGGGGGAATAATACTTTGGTTCGATTTTGGGGTCATTGGGTTAAAGGTCAAAGGTCACAGAGGTCATTTTGTGGAAAAATGAGGTAACTTTGAGAAAATAAATAAAATGAATTTAATTGTATTAACTGCCTTAAAGATGGTTCGTTCCTTGAATAGCTATGCAACATCGTAAGTTGATTAAAATGTAATTTTAGACAATCTGAAGCTTTCACGTTTGGAATCTTGATGTATACACGCAAAACATTATGCCGTTAAATTTCAAACGACCTTTTTTCATACCTCGAAACAAATATCAGTCTGTATTACAGTCCCTATTTGTAATTATGTAATGATGTGTGAAGTCCTTATTTTTACCATATTATTACAATATTTTCCAAAATATCTTCTACAATAATGAATAATATGTTCAACATTTGTTTTTTTTTTTCAAATTATACGCAGAAACCTATTATTTCAACAAATAAACATGTCAATTGTCTGAGCAAGAACTATCAATCATGTATTGTTTATGTGTATTATTTGAATTTCGCGTGACTTATCGACTTCAAATTTTGAATATATAGCTTAAAAGTGTCATGTCAGGTAGACCGATGCCGCAATTTAAATGTTAATTGGCTGTATATATATATATATAATAAACTCATTTGAACATACATGGTGTTTGATTTGATTTCATTGTTGGTATTTCATTGGTCAGCTACATTAGACCATTAAAGCACAAAGATAGCTTTGATAAATCTGAAAACCTTTGAAAAATACTTCTCAAAAAATTGTAGTATTAATTTTGATCATGATCATTGTGCCAAGTCATTGAGCAGTAGTAATTGCTCTAAATTTCTTCATTAATTTCTAAATAATTTATGTGAGTTATTTAAGAATGGTCTCGAGGGCATTCGAATGAATACATGCACATTATCAGCTATAGTTTACAAGGTGTAACTATGAATAAATCGTTAGTCTAATATTTGTTCAAAGCGTGAAAATTATTTAGAAACACTTGCGAGAATGTCTTAAGATATAAAGAGCAAGTTCTATTTTATTTTCTGTTTTTCATTCCCAAAACTATCTCTGTGCTTAGTACCAGACCACATTCAAAATTTTCTCGTACAATATACATGTATTATCTATGCGTAACTCTTGATTATTTTTTTCTTTAAAAATTATGAATTATGTACCAAATGAAATAACCAATGCTGCAAAATATTATCCCCTTTTGTCACGGGCAAAATATGTTGAAATAGCTTGCAGGAATTATCTAAAGGCAAAATAAGCTGCAAATCCTTAAATTGGCAACATAATTCTATACACTGTTGTAGGTGCAAATTGGCAACTTTTTCGATTGGAAAGGATTGCCACATGTTTTTATGCCATATTGTATACACAAAGCATACATTTTCATAGAATTGACTTAGAAATGAAGAAATTTATGTTGCTAATTTTAATACTAAAAAGCGATTGATGTCCTCTTAGGAATGTGGTCTGGTATGCATGGGGTTAATGCATTTCTCACAAATACAATATATTGAATCCTATAATTTAGAATTTTCCAGTAATAAAATGGGGATAAGGCCCCACTACAGTATATAAAAGACACGACTGATAAAGCCTAGCAGTTACGTTAAAATCACTATTGGGTACAGACAAACTTAATGCACACATGTTATGGAGTGACGGTACCCTTTCAACACCGTCAGTTCGTGCGATGTTAAATGGCAAGAAGGGGTTATCGACGCGCGCTTTAGCGTTAACCCCTTTTTGCCATTCAAAAGCACGCGAAGATATGGCTGTATTAAGGTTACTAATGGAAAAATTGTAATTACTCAAAGATTTAATGAGGATTATCGCTGAAAGTACGCTTGTAAAGTAATTAATCGTTAATGTACACTATATATAAGAAATGAAGGAATCAACCTTGATTAAACCCAATTTTGAAGCCAAAAAACCTTTAAAGTCGATTATCTCGAAAACTTTTTTCGCGCAGCCCCGCGTAGCTCGGATGCGTTAACCCCTTTTTCCATTGAGGCGACGAATTGTCCCAGAACCATCCCCTGGAGGTGGAATGACGCTGAAAACCGTACTTCAAATAAAAATGCTAATCTACATTCAAATGGACTTTTATGAAAAAAAAAAGATACAGGGCATATAGTCAAACAAACAAAACTGGCATTTCCACCAACTTAGACGAAAATTGAAGACATTTTCATGATTATAATTTTCTAATTTAACTCTTTGTCTCTATACATAAGTTTAAAAATACGTTTTTAAAAAATCCTCCAAATATATATAAACATATCTGATTTTGACAAAGATTGTACTGATTTCTTAATTGATTTTGATTCATCAAAGTCTGCTCTGACATGGAAGGTGGGCATTAATCTAAAAGGTTGCTATTGGAAGTATGACAAACAGGCTTAAAAAGATGTTTGTTTGCTTTTTTTGTTTGTTTTTTGTTTGTTTTTTGTTTGTTTTTTTACAGCATACTTAGGATTCAGCTTTTATATGGAAGAAGCGCACAGTCTGGGCGGTGGATTAGCATTTATTTGTGCAAGCTCAATTTTTGCGATGTGCTTTGGGGTATCAAACAACTAAGAAATAAAGTCTCTTTATCTCTCTCTCAAACACACATACACACACACTCACTCTTTTGTAAACATAATCACAAAGCTAAAGATGTAATACGAGGTATCAAAATCCATCACTTTGCATTAAGATCTACTTTTATTTGCACTTCATACTTGAAGTAGGTGTGTGACATGTCATCTGTCAGACATAATCAATGCTAGGATTCACAGAAGTGAAAAAGATTCTTCTTTAAAGAGTACAATGTTACTTACATGCTTAAATCAAGAGTAACAAGAAGACATACATAATATGCACAGACACTGGCCATTGCTTTATTCATGAATTTCTTCTCTAATCTCAGGAAAAAGAAAATCAGTACACCTGCCACAGACTAAAAAAAGAAAAGAAAAGAAAAGAAAAACAAATATAGGAGTGAAATCAATATTTGCCTAGCCCACGTTCACTTAGTCCATACATACATTTCTATATCTATCATTGTTCTTTCTCTGTATTTGTTTTGCTGTGTGTTCTAAAATCATTCACATTGTACACTATTCACAGTATAATGATTGTCTTGTAAAGCTGTGCATATTTTTATAATCATTTCATTAATTCATCCACAGACTGGTGGAGAGCTGTAAAAGAAATCAAGATGCTGGTCTTGTACTAGGAACCGACAGCGAGGCTTTCCTGTAGTCCCACCTTTAAGAGTGAAAACTGACACAAGAAAAAAAGAGAAAAACACACAGTATCCCAGCTCCTCATCATGGCAAGGTGCTTCAGTGACCAAACTTCAATCTCTCTTTAAAAACAAACCATCAAGAAAACCTCACATACCCATTTATCCCGCTGAAAAAAAAAATGAAACACACTTCCAACTTTTTTAAGGTTGAAAAAGTCAGGAACTATACATGCCCACAAGTAAAGAGAAGTTTTCATTCATCATTTATTGTTGCAGACCGAGAAATATTGGCTGTAGACTGAGAAATATTCACTTGTTGTCAAACAGAAATTTGCAAGAATCTTTGACAGCAGCAAATTTAGAATGAATGCTCTGCCTCTCACATATTTTTCACTCCTTTTTACAGCTTTTAACTTAGCTGTCATTTCAAGCCCGATATTGGCGTCAGTTTTAATTTTACATGACCTCTGAGAAACTTGTGGCGTGAAGAACCATGCAGCCTGGATTTCACAGACTGGACTCCTTATTAAGCATTGTCATTCCAACTACAAGGATTACCCTGTCTTTAATAAGCAGATCAGGAGGAGGTATTAGTTCTGGTGGCAATTCGGCATTGCCATAGCAAATTTTGAGCAATATCACTTTTTTAATGACTTCATGTAACCTGGTAACTGACAATTAATCATGCCTTCAAATCACATGTGGATTCATATGCCAAACTTTGACAAGAGCTAAATGGTCACTTGCTGATCTTTAATCTGCATATCCTGTGAAATGGTAATACTAGCTTCAACTGATGAATGTAGATTTCAGTGATAGGGAAAGGAGATTTGAAAATCATCTATCTACAAGCCTCTTTTTATCATTTATATCTTATCACTCACAATATTGCTATCGTGAATTGTGTGGAGTGTCAATGACTAGGTACGTTACAATGAACGGATAATATTTGTGAACTAACAATTAAGATAACCAAAAAATAATTGAATCTTTACACCCATTGCAGTACATTCATCTTCAATATAATCCAGGATATCTACAATTGTACATCATTTACCATTGAACTGAATTAAAGACTTACAAAATTGACAATCAATTAGTAAATTTACCATGCATAACAAGCACATCATTAAATCATCTCACAATCCGTCTCCACATACATAATTATCATGATACACTGTACACTCAATTTCATTTACACATGATTCGGGGATGCTAATATGTACATGCTGGGATTACATTCTTGGGCCTTTTGTTTTTTAATTCCATTTTTACAACATTGCACGATGCTCAGCACATGTAAAGAAAAAAAAAAAGGAGAGAAGATTGCAGGGAGAAAGAGGCAAAGAGGTAAATGAAAACTATTACAAGGTAATTCTGTACTATACATGTACCATCAAAGCTGCTCATTGGATTTTCCCTGCATGCGCATGTAAAGCAGGATATTGTCAAAATCAACAGTCTCAAACTACTCTTCAAAATGGACATTTTCATGGTGAGGAAATTTTCGTAGGCTATGAAAGTAATGTGTGATGAGAAAATAAAAGTACATTGATTTTTTAAGCTTGTCGTATATAGCACTACAAATGTATTTGATATTTTGATTCTGAGAAAATAAAAACATGCGAAATTCATCTTTCCCGACTTGAGTGAGAAAAAATCATCCAATTGAAAATGTCAACTTTTACACTATTATACCATACGCATAATTAATTCACAGGGTTCTCTGTTGTCTCCTTTCTCTAACACAGTGTACAGTTTGCTTCCTCAAGCCTATATGACACAGTTTGCATAGGAATTCATATCAGTATACAAGAAATCAACATTTAAAAGTACAAAGAAAAATGTCAAATTTGCCAAAGTGTTTTAGTTTAGAGTTTTTCTCTCAAATGCCCTCGTTTTATTCTACACAGGAAGATCTGAATGACTTGTGCACGAAAGAAGTATCAAAACCTGCCATAATTCAACAACATCAAACACTTATACAATCTCCTTCTGTCCTACAAACTAATGAGTGAATATATATATAGAAATTCTCATCATTTTGATTTGCTACACAAAGCTGAAGGAATTCCTTTCCTCATGGCACGATTAATTGCCTTGGATTGTCAGGGACTGGGACATTTACACAAAGTTTGTAAGACAGTGTTATGAAACACAAACAAACAATTATCACCTTTTGTCTTTCTCTTTGGCATACTACACACACAAGAAAAAAAAAAAGATTTTCCCTGCATTTCAACATGTTCAATAAATGTAATGGAATGAGTGGACATTATTCATTAACTTTTTTCTAAATTGAATACTTCAGTTCAATATTCTCAAGGTGATAACATTTACTATATATCAATATAAATTCCGAATGTGACATATGTATTTAGTTAGACACAAAATGTGGCCATCAAAGTAGTCTAGTCTAGCACCTAGCTTGCGACAGAGATTTGTTTTTTCATTATTCTGCAATCTAATATTCATTCCAAAGTTGGTTTAAGATATGACAGGTAATAACATCAAGTTTGATGGTATGTCCTTTAGTGGACATTTTGCTGAATGCAATATTTTACCACAGATGAACACTTACAAAGTACTGCATGATTCACCATCACCTATAACATTCTTTTGCTTCTTTCATTGTTTCATCGTCTTCTCGTCTGTTATCCGGTAGCCTTATGACTTGAAGACATCTCCAAGAGTGAGAACAGCACTTGTTTACATCATGTTCATTTTCAGGTCAGACTTTGGGGAGGTGAATGACAAGACTGGTCGCAAAATGAGCTAAGCGCCATTTGTAAACATTTTAAAGTCCATCATCAGACAGAGCTACTCGAAACCTTTCCATAGCAAGAAATCCACTTGAGGTTATGACTAAAAACATTCCATGTTTTCTTCGTATTAATGTTGTTTTTTTCTAGCAGCTTAAATCTCAAATATCTCAACTTAACAAGAATGGCCTTAATTCCTTTTGCGATCAAATCTTCAAATCATAGCCCACGGTCCTGAAGCCTTGCTCATTTGTCGTCCGGTGCTGGTAAGGCCAGGGCTGGAGGTCCAAAGGGGTCCACCTGGAGGGCACGTGACAGAAATTCAAAAATCACAAAATGCGATTAACTCTCCGCCAAATTGCTGCAACCTACAAATCTAACTAAAAACATGAAACGTCCCTATTCAACCTCTGATTATCCATGGCTTACATGTTGTTGTTGTTTTTTCTAATTGTTCAATTGCTCCTCTGTGCTTGTGTAGTTAAGAAAAAGTTCATTTTTTCTAATATAAGGTACACATTTCTTAAACTTGTGACTAACATATGCAAAGGGTAATATCTATTCCCTCTCAACAGCCTTCTGAAAGAGTTTAGTTGAGTGCTCTTTCATCACACCAGAAAAATTAAAATATGTAGTAGCTTTTTATATTTTCTATACAATATGGAAATTATGTACATGTTTATATTTGTCCTGCAGTGACGTGACAAACTGCTGTAGTCTTGTCATCCAGCAATGGCGACACGGAAACTTTAAAAATTCATAACTTTTGAAAAGATAGTCAGATTTTCCTCAAACTTCACTTTCATGTTCTACTAATTTATGCTGAACTCACTCAATCCACATAATCCTAATACAGTCTATATTTAGGTTTTATTCTCCTTAAAAGCCATTGGCCCCATAGTTGCTTGCTAACATATGTTCACTGCTTCCTTTAGTAGCCATTTCAAACAAATCAAAACAAGCACTACAGGACTATTTACATTAAAAGACACAGTAGCATGAGAGGTGAAAGCTGCCCAACTCGGGATACATTCCATAATCCCCTTAACAGCTTGTGAACAGCTTACGTCTATCTCTGATCTACATGAAGTACACACACAACTGAAAAATGTGGACTGGCATCAGCCATTACCGACAAGCATTATGTGCTTCGGTGCATATTTTTGCTGACCAGTGATACAGAGACTCCAACCCAAAGTACCTTCTGATCTGGAGATTCTCCCGCCTGAAACCCCTAGCAAACGGGAGACTCAAAGTTGATGTGTGCGAAGCGCGAAATTCCCAGGGTTCTAGGTGCTCTCTGGTGCTATCTAAGGCTTATATTTTCAACATACGATAGAAATATGTAAGAAATCCTTTCCAACGGGAGACAAAGAGCCAGGGCGGGAGAAATTAAATCTCAAACGGGAGAACGGGAGATTTTGCGAAAATGGGTTTTCGACGGGAGATCTCCCGTCGAAAACGGGAGAGTTGGAGTCTCTGGTGATATTCGTTGTTTTTAAATGTGCTTTGGTGTACAGCGAAAGAATCGGGCCACCCATGTGTCCCCACACTACCTTTAACCCGTTGAGGACTGACTGATTTTGCTACAACACACATTTCCCATAGACGCCTTCCAAAGTACACTCGGGACTAGTCCTCAAAGGGTTAAGAGGGTGCTCTGTGATGAGAAGGAGAGACAAAGTTTGCTCGTACCTCAATGACGGGATGGGTGTTGGCTGTCACCATGATGTCGGTGGCCGACTCTCCGTCTTTCTTCCGCGCCCTGGACCAGTTCGCTTTCACCTCTACCTGGTTGCGGCTTCCTGTAGGCACAACGGTATCGAGACCGGAAATAGTGAGCGACTGTTCATATCGCCTTGGTCACGTAATTTTCTTTTCAAATAGACAGCAACAAATGGCAGGTTTTTGCCATGATTTTACTCCGCAGAATTTTGTGAAATAAGAATGTATGAAAACGAGAACACACAAAAATATCATGAAAAGGATAAATTAATAAGGGTGCTGTTCGTTATTCCGAAGGTTCGCTATTCCGAAGGTTCGTTATTCCGAAGGGTCGTTAATCCGAAACACGCAAATTCCCTATACCTAGAGGTTCGTTAATCCGAAAATGACAAAGGGTTCGTTAATCCGAAAATTTGTGGCGTTATTCCGAAGGTTCGTTATTCCGAAGATTGGTTAATCCGAAAATGAAATTCGGAACAATGAACCTTCCTAATAACGAATCTTAGGAATAAAGAGCCTTCGGAATAACGAACATTCGGAATAACGAGCTGTAACCATTAACAAATAAAGCCATGCCAGCACCAGGGGCCTGTTGCATAAAACTTACCGTTGAATTTCAATGGTAACTACCGTCAAAATTAGACGTTACAGCCAATCAGCATCAAGGATTATAAAATTTACCGCTAATTTGAAGACTTACCGCTAGAAAGGAGCGGTAAGTCCAGCGGTAAGGGTTTTATGCAACAGGGCCCAGATGGCCGGCAACTACTAACTGAAACCATTGTCAGCTTAGCAAGCTGGATGGGCCATGATATAGCAATATCTACTGCATAAGAACACGTTCGTACAGTGCTTCAAATGCAGAACTCACTTGTTTACATACAGGGAATCACCGAGTAAAAACTTTTTTACATGATATGAGAAGCAACAATTAAATATACGCCATATATTTAGCTAGTCTAAATTTTCGCGAATCGGGACCTTCCGACAATTTCACGAGTGGTTAAATTCACGATCGTAAGTACTGTAAAGTACTGCAAAATATTTGCCGTATACAGTACTAGACCCTTACAACCGCGACAGTATCTCACAAATAATGATAAAAATGTCTGCATGCCAAAATTTAAGCTCATGAAGTAGTCTGTCTCATGTTGGTTGGCTGTTTTGCTGCTTGTGTTTACGACCCGAGGGCAGTTTAAAGCAGAAATTGTGGAACTGGCCGATTTTCAATCGAACCATTATCTCAATATGCTATTGAACAAAAGGAAATTCCCCCTCTCACCCTTGGCGCCTTTGAATGCCTCGCCGCTGGTGGCGCACACAACCTCGTCCCGCTGGACATCGTCAAAGGCCTCAATGGGTGCCCCAGCCTTGGTGTAGAGCTGGCTGGCCGCTTTGTGCATGGTCAGCTTGACCGTTGCTTCCTTCAGCAGCTCCTCCAGGGTGGAGCCCCACACGTAGACCGCTTTCTCAGGCGACGCCCCATTCTTGTACACCAACACCCGTTTCTGAAGCACGGTGCAAAAAAGGTACACAATCACATTAAGCATCACCACCACCCTTAACCCGTTGAGGACGAGTCCTGAGTATACTCGGGCAGGTGTCTATGGGAAATGCGTGTTGTAACAAAATCAAACCGTCTTCAATGGGTTAAAGTACTTCATATGTTTTTTGATGAATGTCTCTGTCACTCTCAGTGGGCATAAAAAAAAACAACAGAGGAATTGAAATTGATAACAAGCAAAGTCGAAACATAACTTTCTCTGTAGACCTGTTGCCTTTATAAGTTGAAGAATAAGAAAAACTTTTGCACATCAGATGGCATCTGAAATCATCATTGCACTGTTAAAGTTGTACATCTACGAAAACATAACGGTGCCTTCAACAAATGGTGGCCCTCATAAGGACAACATATACTGTAAAACAAGAAGTCTTCAAGTGCATTTCAATTTGTGAAATTTGCGAGAGCCAATATTTGCAAAATTAAAGTGCGCACAGAAGTTCTTGTCCGCACTACATGCATTGAAGGCCAGTGGTAATATGCAAAAAATTTCATGCCACAAAAAAGCTGTAGGCTTTTTCTCGGCTTTTGTTTCTTGCTTTACAGTAGCAACTGTGGATAACTCATGCAATTAAAATTGTTTCATAAAAATAAGAGAGGGAGAGGAGGGAACGAAAGAGAAGTAGATAACAAGAAGGGGAAGGACTTCAAAACATGACTGAGAGAGAGGGAGGTGAGAGAAAGCCAATAAGATGATGACAGGAAAAGTGGAGAGAAAATAGGAAAATGAGTGACAGGAGAGAGAGGGACACAAGATGAAATCTGAGACCTGCTTACCCTGGCAGGCTGATTGTACAGCTTGCGGCTGGAGTCAATGATGGGTTTGGTGGTGGTCTCCTGCTCCCTGGATTTCTGGTGGGCTTTCACCTCCGACAGGTGGTTCTGCAGGGGACATGGAGTGAAGTGTGATATTTTGATTGGGTACGGGGCCAATTTGACAAGGATTTGATTTGGATTGGATTGGATTGGATTGGATTGGATTGGATTGGATTGGATTGGATTGGATTGGATTGGATATGGATATGGGTATGGATTTGGATATGGATATGGATATGGGTAGGGATTTGGATATGGATACGGATATGGGTATGGATTTGGATATGAATATGGATATGGATATGGATACGGATATGGATTTGGATTTGGATTTGGATTTGGATTTGGATTTGATTTGTGAGATATTACATTTAGATAGTCTATGAACTCCTCTGTGTTAAACTGTTCTTTTCCTCCAGTATTTCTGTCTCGCACTTATGTGACAGTGAAGCCCTGTTGATTTTCTCTCATTATAACCGGTACCTCATCGTAAACGTCCAAACGTCCAAACAAAAAACAGCTAAACACAGTAATGAAAAAAATCTGGACCGCCACATTCACCTCGTTAAAATTGGTACCTTGTTGTAAGTGAGCTTGTTATAATGGGAATTCCCAGTACATGGTTCTACTGTTCCAATTCATGGCTAACCAACATCATATGGTTCTACTGTGCCTGTGCAAAACTAAATGGCGTTACAAGGTCTTAATACTGTTCTGGTCCTAGGCTACATCACATTGCACAGTTTTGCTGTATTAGTCCAGGACTATACCTTATTGCACAGTTTGTGAAATGGCTACGGAGTCTGGTCCAGGACCACATCACCTGATACATCTATTTTGGTCCTTCACTACCCATCTTCCACGGTTCTTAGTATTCTAAAACAGGACTATCCATACCTGGAATGGTTCTCTCTGACAGTATCAGAACACACCACATCACATGGTTCATACTGTCACGGTCTCATACCACTCTGCGTCACGTGACTCCCCTCATAGAGTCATACACGACTCTATGTTACATACCTGGAACAGTTCTCTCTGACAGTCTCAGAACACACCACATCACATGGTTCATACTGTCACGGTCTCACACCACTCTGCGTCACGTGACTCCCCTCGTAGAGTCATACACGACTCTACGTTACATGGTTCTAATTTTCTTGTCTGGAGCTAAGGCACAGTTAGTGCAGTTACTATCTCCCTGGTAAAGGTCCTGGTCCTGGTCTATCCATCTCACCCACCTCAAGTTGGTTGACCTGGATGCTTTTCTTGACTTCACTGACACTGGGCTTGGTCCAGCCTCCCTCCACCAGTACTGGGGTATCTGGGCTAAGAGTCGGTACGTAGTCTGGTCCATCCATTCCTGCTGTTCTCCTTCCTATAGCACAATAATAATTCATAATAATAATGTAATATAACCTGATTTCTCCAGGTATTGTGTGGGATCTTTTTGGGGTAAGTTCGCGGACACCTCACTCAGACTCACAACGATCATATCACATCGCATCGTCACGCTGAGACAGCATCGATAATTCACTTTATTACCGTACTCACCAATCCGGCTACCCGTCAGGACCGATCGCCTGACATGATGCACCACTGTATCGCCACACGAATGACCGATACACACAGCGTTACAAGACTTTAGCATACCATACACTACAAAACCACGGGGAGACACCGCGGACACGTCTGCCCCCGATGAGCGTCAGCTCTCAACCCCTCACTCCTACTACCCGAGCGAGAGTATACCCACGTGCGACCCATGACCCCCACCGAATCTCTTACGGCCATGGGGTCACCGCACGCCCCCTATGTCCTAACCAGACGTACCAGAGACACCAACTCCAGTGCTCTAACCTCATTTCGTTACAATAATACATTTATATAGCGCATTTTCCATGACCGAATATGTTCAAATGCACTTTACCAGTGGATTATTGATCTTAACGGAACAGGTGAGTTTTTAGATGTTTTTTGAAGGTGATGAGAGGTTGTGGAGAGTTTTGGGTAGTTGAAAAAAGACATTTGAGGACAATGAGTTTATAAGAAAAAACACGTGAGGACATTGTCAATCCACTCCTTTACAGTCTATGTATTTGATAAGTTGCTGCACTACTCAAAAGCAGACTGCACTGAATAAATCATTTTCACCCTTTTACAGAACAGATGTTTACAAATCTGTTACTGCCAACTGATTTTCTCTCCTGTATTCTGTCTCACTACAGATTCTAAGACTGGTAAGATCTCATCATGTTCTTAGGTTTTCTATATCTTTTTAATCATTCCTTTTTGTAGAAAAATTAGCTCAACTTTCATCATCTGTAGGTTTTCTACTTTTTAATCTTAAAGCATTTGAAGGAGGGTAAAATTATGTCCCTTCAATAAATCTATCACCCCTCACGAAGAAAATAAGACATTAAAAGTCAAATGCATTTTGACGTGCAACTACACAGCTTCATAGAAAATAAATATTTCAAAGAAAAAAACTTTCTTACATTAATTTCTGCATTAAAATGCAAGACGTTCATGACCCACACATTTTCAATCAACCTTCAGACATGCACAGTACTCTACCGTAAAAATCACCCAACCAGAGGCTGCAGACCATTTCCTGGCTTGATGACTTTATCTCAGGTATACAGGCGACCCCTGTGATAACGAAGTCCTCAGGACCATCAGTTTTCTTTCATTACACCAAATGTTATTATAGCCAAACAGTATTTAAAGAGATCTACAGATGATAATTTGGGTATCTGAATCTTTTACTTCATTATTACAAGAATTCCATTACAGCCATGTTTGTTATGACAGGAACGCACTGTTCCTTGTCTTGGCCCCGAGTGTAATCACTGAAAGTAGCAGAACTCTGTAACCTTTGAAAATTACCCTGCATCTGCCTCAGGACGTGTTTCTCCTTCTCCAGTTCCAGCATGACCCTTGACCTCTCCTGCCTGAGTGCAGCCTTCAGGGCCCGGGCGTAGTCAACCTCTGTCATGGGGAAAAGAATGCGCGGTACAAAAATGTTACTAAGACCGCACAAGATGGGGTCGAACTCGGCCGTGATGGTACCTTTGCCTGAAAACCTCCCCAGGGTCTGTCACTGAACCCGACATTCCCCTCACTTACCCCTTACTTTCCCCTCACTCTCCCCACCATCCCCTCCCTTTCTAAGGTAAGTGTAATTATACTCTCTAGCCTGGATAAAAGTGCCCTAAAGGGGAAATCTAATTCAAATATAAGTTAGTCTGATAAGAAAGAGTAAAATATTACGCGTTCAACTGTATAATTTTGATCTCAATCAGATGAAAAATAAGAAGTTAAGACATTTTGAATTTTTGCTATTTTTTCGGGAAACAGTTCTTGAACGGTCATTATGAATATATTACGCAAATGGCAAAGTGAGCATGTCATTCCCTCACAACTTGCCACATAGTTTGTACATAAAATTCGGAAATTTCAAGTTTTTCATTCAAATGCAATTATGCCAGAGGCTCAAATCCTCATATATCTCACTGATCACTATTCTGAAGTTGTTAAACCAGGAATAATATCATGTTTCAGACTTCAATGACAGAAACATTGAATTGTTCTCATTTTTTTTTACACCATCAATGGAAAATTGTGATGTTATGACATGGTTAGCTCATTCATTTGCATATTTATATCCACTGTACAAGAACTGTTTTGCAAAAATTAGCAAAACTTCAAGATGTCATAACTTCCTTATCTTTCCACCAATTTCAGTAAAATTTTTACTGTTGAACTCGTAAGATTTTATTCTTTTTTATCAGACTAACTTATATTTGGGCTGGATTTTCCCCTTTAAGCTAGAAATAGCTCGCTGTCACAAATAATGTGGAATCAGCCATTGACCTCTAATCTCCAAGCACATTGTATGTATTCCTCTCCTTACTATGCCTGTCATCTTGTTGGTGTTCCGAGCTACTTATAGGCCATGTCTTGTATTCCTCTCCTTACTACAGAGGCACATGACAGAATAACCTCACTACAAAAAAAAAGGTGGCTACAAATCAAATCCATTATTTGAATTAAGTCCATGCACTAACACCAGGCAACAAATAGGAATACCTTGCCCATACGCTTTTCAGCATGCATTCATTGTTGCATGTCTGTTGGCTGTAGAATGCCATAATCTACAATTTGTGTCATACACACTTGCAGCTAAAATTTGCAAATTCCAGCTATTATCTATCATGCAGGAGGAGAAATCTTACGTTCAGGTGGCACAAACTGCTCCCCCTGGGAGACCCACACCTCCACCGGCTGCCGCTTGAAGAGCTCCTGGCGGAGGTTCTCAGTGATCGCCTTCTTCATTGTGGCCTCATCCTTGATGTCTGAATTCATTAAGACCAAAAAAAAAAAAAAGTTGGGTATCACTGTTATCATTTGATACAAAATCCATGTGGACAAATTAAAGAGAAGAGAAGATAAGCTGAAGCATAGTACTCTTTGGTAACAAGAATATGTTGAATTCAGAAGAGAATACCCACTACTCACAGGGTATTATTGGGTGGAAGCATTGAAGATAACTTTAGGGCACATTCAGAGTCATTAGACAGACCATTGATCTTGCCTCTCTCTCTCTCTTTTTTTCTCTCTCTCTGTTTCTCTCCCTTGCTCATCCTCTTTCTCTTGTCATCACCATCAACACAATCACCACTATCGTCACCCACCACATCATCATTATCACCATCATCTACATCACCATCATCATTGCCATCATCATCAACATCATCATCATCACCATCATCATCTACATCACCATTATCATCACCACCATAATCACCATCACCATCATCACCATCATCATCTACATCACCATTATCATCACCACCATAATCACCATCACCATCATCATCACCATCATCACCTACATCACCATCATCATCACCACCATCGCCACCGACGTCATCATCGTCATCTCTATCATCATCACCATCATCATCATCATCACCATCATCACCATCATCACCATCATCATCATCATCACCATCATCACCATCATCACCATCATCTCTATCATCATCACCATCATCACCATCACCATCATCACCATCATCTTCACCATCACCATCAACATCATCATCACCATCATCATCTCTATCATCATCACCATCATCACCATCACCATCACCATCATCATCTCTATCATCACCATCATTACCATCATCACCATCATCATCATCATCACCATCATCACCATCATCACCATCATCATCACCCCTATCATCACTAGCATCATCACCATCACCATCATCATCACCCCTATCATCATCATCACCATGATCACTAGCCCTATCACCACTATTACCCTCATCACCCTCATCATCATTACCATCATCTCCATCACCATTGTAATCAGTATTAATTAATCATCATCATTCCCATTACCATCCTCATCCTCATAACTCTCATTATCATTATCATCATAATCATCACCATCATCAGGAGCACTACCAAAATCCCTACCATTATCACTAGCATTCTCATCATCATTATCTCATTGTCAGCATTACCCTGAACAACACACTAGTTTACTCTCCATCTCCTCCTCCTCCTACTACTATAGCAAATTTTTGATGCCACACTAACCTGTCTCGGTACCAAGGTCCAGGTTCTGCATACCGTAGTTAGCCAGCTTCCACGTGTGGAGGTCACCGAGAGTGAGGAGAGCGGTACCGTCCTGGGTGTAGAGGCGCCGCCCAGCTGTGGGAAGCTGGAGGGAATAGGTGCACTGGTCCAACAACTAGACAAGAGAGAAGATGGTACATGAAATTTAGCAAGCACTGCCAAACTGATTTGAGATACACTATGTTAGGTTTTTAATTTGAACATATCATACTATTAGTAGACAGTCAAATAATCAACTAGTGAGATGGTATTAGTGGAGATGCAGCACACTCAAGGGTATTTACAATGGTAAAACATGGATGAGGCACAGACAAGTGCATGTTTCACGACATTGTGAATACCCGAGAGTGAACTTCATCTTAACCCGTTGAGGACGAGTCCCAAGTACAAACTCGGGCAAGTGTCTATGGGAAATGCGTGTTGTAGCACAATCAGCCCGTCCTAAACGGTTTAACTAACGACACAAACTTAAACCTGTGCATTATTTGGTTTACAATATGGTTCTGTGAATGATATTTCATTCACCTTCATGGGTAAATGTCAGTGAGCTACATGTAAAACTGGCTCATAAGTCGAGATGTAAGAAGAAATGCTCCAAACACACTGAACACAAAAGTTGTTAACATTAAAAAAGTGATTGAGGCGCGCTTGCACCTGATTGAGTGCGCGCTGCTAAAGTATGCAATTGTGACATCAATGAGCAGGATTACAGCAATTAAGTGCAACTGAATGAACAAAGTCACGCATTTAAGCAACGACATCTACACTTGTATGAGTGCTTGTAACGGTCATAGCAATGGTCATCCGCAAAAACTTTAAAGACTGGTCACATGATTGCTCTCAGCCAATCGTTGATCGGGATTCATATCACCATTTTCTAATACTTTCTTTATCCGACTGAGAAGCCTCTGAAAGCCCTCCTCCATCATGACCACACCCTACGTGACTCACCCCTCTCAGCGTGGAGCCACAGATGACGACCCCCTGCTGCGTGCGCCCCTCTCCGTTCTTGTAGGCCACGATCCGCACGGTCTGGACCGGCTGGTAGGCCGAGATCTCCCGGGCGATGACCCTAGCAGAGGTCATTTGGCGGAGACGACGGAGTTCCTGTTCATAGTGGGCCACGGTGTTCAGCGCTTCAAACGCTGATAGGTCCACCTGGAGAGGAGGGGAACAAAGTTTTTTAAAAATTACACAGGCCAAATTGATCCATACATTCATAGTATCAGCTAATGGAATATTCCGCCATACAGTACTGCAAAACCAGAAACACTTACACCATAAAACTTTTGTGAATATCAAGCTGACAGTCTCTTTGACAGCATGAAACTTAGAAGAGAATTTGCAACTGGCATTCCATGAATGGTGTAGACAAAAACTTTGGCATGCATTTTACTTATGTAAATCTTGGCTCCAAGAAATTTGCGAAAGTTTCACGCAAGCAGAACTTTCAGGTTTTACAGTATGCTAAGTTTAGCAGGTTATCTCCAGGTTTCTGTCAGGAAAACAAGGCTTTACTCCTGACATGTCTGTCCAAAATTTCCTGTCTAAAAACAAAAAGAGTCAAAATTTCCTCTTTCTCACCTTTCCACCGAGAAATTGCAGGCATCCCTTTATCTTCTGGCCTTCTTTCTGCGCCCGCCCAACCTCGCATGAGAATTCTGTCGGCTGCGTCAGCCTGTCGAGGCGATAGTGCGCCCTCAATGTCCGCGAACACGCCAGGCAGACATGCGCATCGTCCTGGTTGGCTCTCTTCATTACAAATCCCTGTGAATAGAGAAAGAAATGTTAATGCCTGCTGTAGCAAACATGTCTACTCAAACCAATTGCCCATTCAAAGTCCAAAGAATTTGTTTCCCCAAAGAGCACTGAATTCACTAAATAACCTGCCTATGAAGCCCATCTGCCCATAGAGATAATTTTTTTATAACTCTCTCTTACTCGGGTGGCCTTTGTGAACAGGTTTCACTGAAGTTGACTGAAAACTTCTTGTAAATGCTTCAGGTAGCAGCAAGTTTACGTCTTTCAACATATACAAAACGGAAAAGAGCATTACAAGGTATTTCATGAACTATATGAGTAAATCTAGTCAACTGGACTTACTTGTAATTTGGAGTAGCCACGTTTCACATCCTCTCCGCGATGCTTCAGAGGATGTGAAATGCCGCTACTCAAATTTACAAGTAAGTCCAGTTGACTAGATTTACTGATATAATTCATGAGATAATTTACCTGGATGACTGGGAACATTCACAGACATATCACAGGGTATTGCACTGTATGTTACTGTGCTTCTTAAACAGGAAGTTGCCACTCTAGGGAGCATTGCTATCCTAACATCTTTTATGAAAGGAGACCCAGGACACTGTCGACAGAGTTGCGGCCTCCAACATCCCACCCATTCTTTGGTCTTACCGGTTGCTCCATTGCTTCTGAGTCGGCTACAGCAAAGGTGCAGACGTTGGCCCTGTTTGCCGATGTGATTTCTGTGGAGGAAAAACATTACCGAGAAAAGATCAAACTTTATGCCTCACTTTACAATCTCTCAGTCTTTGTGCAAGTCTTTGACTTGAACCAAGTTGTTGAGATAGAATACATATTAGTTCAGTTTGGTCATAGAAAGTAAAACTGAGCACCTACTATCCTGCTATATAGTGTTTATGAAAAATAAAAAAAATTGGGCCCTGTCAAAAAATAATTTCCCCAGACAATACTGACATCAAATTAGACCACATCACAAACAGCTATCATCCTGCTACAATGTATATCTGAACTTGTTATAACAAGCTTCCACTATAAAACCCCCAGATCAAAACCAAGATCTTGTTACCTCTGTCTCGGTGCTCCGCAGCCATGGCAAAGATGAGTCCTGTCTCCTTCTCCAGCGCCCACACCTGATTGGCTCGCCCGTTCTTCTCCAGCTTCAGCGACTGGAGGACCACGGACTGGCCAGCGAGGCCTACAGGGGGCGCCCCGTCTCCGGGAGTTGCGTTGGGTAGACTGGCCGTCAAGACTAGGTCGCTGTTGGCTTTGCATCGGATGATGCTGCGCAACAATGTAACGACACATAGAAAAGAAAATGTGAAATATGTAATGTATCAGGGCTGTTGACACTCACAAAACAAAATAATTGTCGAGGTTCCAAAGAGTACTCAGGGAGATACTAGTGAGTTTCATGAAGCACAACGTACGAAAATAATTTGCAGAGCAAAAGGTCTTTCATATCCTCATTAAAGCAAAGAAATATTTAATTTTCTGTGAGCTTACTGCACAATCAGAGAGACTTGGCAACTCTTGATGAACGTATATGTCAAGCATTTGTAGACAACTAGCTAGCAACATAAAAACATTGATTGATACATGAATAGATAGATAAATAGATAGATAGATAGATAGATAGATAGATGGATAGACATGTAGATAGACAGACAGATAGATGGACAGAAAGATAAATAGAAAGACAGAGAATATAGAACTGATATAGAAAGACGGATAGGGAGATATTACAGATTGACGAGAGATATTGCAATAGACAGGAAGATAAAAAGATGAATGGATAGATAGATAGATAGATAAATAGATAGATAGGTAGGTAGATATTAGATACATAGATAGGTAGATAGATAGATAAATAGATAGATAGATTGGTAGGTAGATAGACAGATAGATGAATAAATAGATAGATAGGTAGATAGATAGAAAGAATTATAGACAGATATCAGGTATAAGAGGGGAGAGAGATAAAGAGCGACAAACAGACAGACAGACAGACAGACAGACAGACAGAGTAAGAAATAAACATGAACATATTTATATGTATGGAAATATTTGACATAAGCTTGACAACACATGAAAAGCACTTCTCTAAAAGCTTCACATGGCTTTTTGAATATGGAAGCACCAATTAATACTCACTTGTCATCGTCCACACTCCACCTGAGGTAGGCATTGTCTCCGTCCTTCTTGCACAAGACAATGGGGGAGCTGTCCGCGCTGGGGTCCAGGGGTCCCAGAACCAAGAAGGGCGCGGTCTTCACCGCGATGTACCCATCCATGAAGATGAAACGCTGGTGGGACTGCCGCGAATTGCCTGGACGCGGGGTCCGTGCTTTGGGCCTAGGGAGAGATAAAAAACATGTAAGCTGTTACTATTACACAGCCTTAACAAGGTACTGTATATGCCGAATATTTCGCGAGGTTTTTATTTTCGCAAATTTCACGAGTCAGGTATTATTCGCAAAATTAAAGACACGCGAGAATATCGACTCTGATCCCGATGTGAATGTGACGCATGCGTGCACACATCTCCATTCAGTACAGGACTCCACGATCGGGAATTTAACCACACGCGAAATTGTCGCGAATTCGCGATTCGCGAAAATTTAGACTCGCAAAATATATGGCGCATACAGTAGCTCATTGAATGGGAAAAAAAGACACAAATAGCTTTAAACTTTCTTAGTGACAATGAATAAATTATGAATAAATCTCCCGAAATGACTACAGCAACAGGTAGAAATTGGAAGAGCTGCTTTGGTGTCGTCATTGTGGAAGCATTAACTACAAGTTACTGCAACAATCAGTCTTTGGTTATCATTTTTACCTATGTCAATTTCAAAATGTAATAAAAGCAATCAATTCATGAAATCCTGGTAGAAAAAGTGTTGGAGAGACAGTATGGAGGGGGGGGGGGGTGGGGTCTGCATGACAGGAATTTATCTTGCAGCACTGTGCAACATAAACATTTTTCCCCCTTGCACATTTATCAGCAAAAGACCCTTACCTGGCACATGATAATTCCCCTCCCACTAGCAAACGTACAAATAAACAAGCACACATTCACAGACCCAAATCGTAGCTGGGGTGATAAGACCATGTACCTGAAATTTTGGCAAAAATGACTTTTTTTTTAATTAATGGTCAGATAATAAATTAGGTGATGTCCAGTCCAAATCCTAGCTGTCATACCCCAAAAATGAAGCCACCACAGCATATCTTGTTGAAGGAAAGTCTATCCCATTTGATATAGTGCTTTGGCTGCCATGTTTTTTTGCTCTCCAGGGGGGTGTTTCATAAAGCTGTTTGTAAAGTTACGAACGACTTACGAGCGACTGGTGATCAGTTCTTATGCTGAATCATGGAAATTCTGATAAGTATAGCACATCAGAACTGATCACCAGTCGCTCGTAAGTTGTTCATAACTTTACGAACAGCTTTATGAATTAGGGTCCTAAACATGAACATTTTACATTTTATAGATACGAGGTCTTGTCGCCCAAGCGACAATATGCATTCATACACACATTGGCACGCACACACCTCCATTCCCATTAGGAGACACTCACTTCAGTTTGTGGTAGAGTTCAGGGTTCGTGTAGCCATCCACCGCCTCAGCGCCCCCTTGGTTGGCGTCGGTCACCTCGTCCAGCCCAATGTTGAGCACCTTCTCCCACGGCCACTTGAGCCCCTCGTGCCGCTGGTCAGCAATCATGTGAGCCTTCTGGTGGGCGCTGGACGTAGAAGTGGACATCACAAAAACAAGAACAAAATAAAAATATTTAAAAAGATGGCTGCATTCAGAGCTTAGAAGTAAACAACAGTAACCCATCGCATCTTGGGGTCATTTCGCCGAAGTAATTATATCCCTCTCCTCAAATTGGCAACAATGAATTTCACTGTGTATCCTTATGGAAAAAGACAAGAAGGAATACTGTAAAGCAAGATATATTCATGGCATGAAATCTTCATGAATTGCGACTGAAATTCCAAGCAAATAGTGCAGACAAGAACTTTTGTGTGCATTTAATTTTGCAAAATTTGTGCAATTAAAATGCAATAAAACCTTTCTCGTTTTACAGTAGGTTACATTCGTTAAATCTGCAGAAAGTCCAAAAGAAATTTCCCCCAAACATGCCCAGTGAGAGAGAAACAAGAACTTTAATCTTGTAAAATGTGTTGACTTGCCAATCAAAAAATCACTTCTTAACTCAGCAAATACAATGTGTAAGTGGCTTCTGGAAATTCTCATACTGGCACAAACACACATAGTATATGAAAACAGACAACTGAAATGAAATGGTTTTTTGTTTTCTCTACTGGATTGATGAAGACTTTAAGACTTGTGACTCTTTACTAAAAAACTTTACAGGGAACAACATTAACTCTTTATATGCCATGGTGTAAACCCCCTATGTGCCACATTATTCTGAGACAGCAACATACGTAAACATGCTTTGGGAAGACATTTTGTTTTTCACGTCTACGTAACTTTTACATATTTCTGATTCCCTTGACATGTAGTAAGCAAAGTTGTAGAGAAAATGCCCAGCTTTGCTTTAATGTAAATTGTATGACAAATAAATGATCACTTTTCGTTCAAATGACCAGTAGCTACATTGTTGTACAGGCATGATTTTTGCACGCTCCAAAACAGTGACAGAAACAGGGAAATTACTCGAAAATCTAGTAGGGAACACCACTTGATAGTAAATCACCACATAAAATGCAAGCTACATGTGACAAGAAGAGAATCACGAGAAATGGTTTCATTGCGCTGTGGCATTTGGCGATTTATCAATCGGTTTGGGCGAGTTGTGCGTTTGAGCGAATATGCGAACTTGGCACTCCATCTACTGAGTTGGGCATGCGAACATGGCATATAAACAGTTAATAAACTGTCTTACATACCAACAACACAACAATAAAAAGAAGGCAAGAAAGACAAGGAAAGCGCAGAAAATAAAACAGCTTAATTAAATCTTCATCAGACTTTCACTATTACGACATGCAGTGATACTTTAGGCATTGGAAGATGAATGAGCATATCCTATTCCACTAGTTTTGAGGACCTCTTCACTTTTGAAGTACCTCTTGACATATCACATTACTCACACGGCTATCAAGTGAAACAGTATGAACCACCTTTTGAAAATAGGGCTGTCACTACTCTACACACACTAGGGCAGACAGAAAGAGAGTACTGTGATCCATCATGACTTTCACTAGCATTTACAGATACCAGCACTATTTATACAGGGAATGATTTCCATTCTAAAAATTGGACAGCGGTTGTAGGTGATAGACATACGCTTTTCAATAAGAAAGTGGTATACAATTCTACGACAGTGCCACAGAAATGACATTTTGTGTAAGTGCCAGTCATATACGAAATGAAAAAGCAGATTCCTCAACGATACCAGGAAAATTATTCCCTCTTCAACCATATATGTATATATGCTCAGCTCTGACAATCTCTCTCATCTTGATAGTAACCTTGATAGTAACTAATCATTTTGCTACAGTGAACACATACCAACCTTACAAAGAAATCATGTTCTATGTTGAACAGAAATAGTTTGTTGCTGTAATATGTAAGGCACTTACATGTGTAAGTGAGCACAGTGATGAATTGTGTAAAATTAAGTCATATCACAAGTCATACAAGCTCTCACAACACCACAGCATTTCTTTGTTGAAGAAACCTATGAATCCAACAAGCAAACATACAAAATAGAGGAATACACAGTACACATGAATGAATTCATAATATGGATTAATGAATACATAAGTGTATATTACGCTTAAATGCAGATATACATAAACGTATACATGCAAACATACATTCATACAAACATACATACACATATCTGGTAGATACATGTACAAATGGATAAGTCATCTGATCACAGAAAAAAGTAACATCGATCAACCAAAAGTCAACCATAACAAACAAATCAATAAAACCACACAAGCGTTCACAAAGAAAAAGTTTGCATCATCACCTCATGTTCTGGTACGGGTCCCCTTCTGTTTCGGGCTCCTCCTCTGGGGCCTCTGGGGTGGGGCCCCGGGCCAGTTTCATCCTGTCCTCCTCACTCAGACAGCAGTCATTGACAATCAGGGCACTGCCAGCACCGAGGGTGCCTGTCACTTCCAGACACACGGCTGTTTCAAAGCAAATGCAAGAAGATGAATTAATACACAGACAAATACACAAGGTAATGATTCTTTTGTCAAAGTGTTTTCACTGCAACCGACTGACAAATTGCCATCGCTGAAGGGCAATTCTGAATCAGTTGCCAAAAGATCCATTTCTAATATGCTCCAAGTCATGGCTTGGTAATAGTATATGCCAAAATCTGCACACAGATGTGTTAAGAATGAAGATTTAAGAATGAATTTAGTTAATTGAGTTAAGAATTTAAGATTAAAGTCATATTTTCCTGAGGATCTTCTGTGAGACTGGCTGTCAAGTCAGTGAATATATGTAATGCTCTAAAGAAATCTGTAACAGTAGGATCATTGTGTATTTTTTGGTTTGTCTCACATTGCTGAGCATGAACTAACCATACTTACACTAATTCATAAAAGTCAGAAGAAATTCAAATGGATCAATGAATAACGATGGTGGCTATGTGCAATTCAGTGTTTTGAAACTTTGACAAAATTTCAACAAAATTTTGACCAGCAATGAGAAAAAAGGGAAATAAATCAAACAACACAAAAATATGTTTAATCTTTACTGTGCTTTATTTGTCAATTGACATAGATGTCTAGAATATAATTGTCCATAAATTGAGATTACCTACTATAATCCCCCTAATCCCTATTCTGTTACTAAGACCTTCATGTTGGACTGAGGTATGTTGCTACACCTGGGTGAGCTTGCTTTACAGGGACTGTACAGTACTGGTTGAGGTGGGGATTCAGGTTTATAACATTCCTAAGTGAGATAATGAGAAACCTCTTATGAAATATGAAAGAGCATGTAATTTCAAGAAGGATTCAACGTTTATTTGATAAAAATTGGTTTTCAAATGGCTGAGATATCCAAAAAAGTGATAACTAGAGAAGCACTCTGAGAGCGCAGACCTCCGCCAAGCTTGCAGCTCATTTCCACCACTGATCTTGTTCTTCCATAGAGATATCAGTGATTTCCACCCATACGTACTTAGGCACCATGCTGAAAGTGTTTATAGTGTGCTGAAAGTCGCCCAATTTCTCAATATAGAAGCCTTTGTTACGTCATAAACCCTCAGCTGCACGGCGCGCCTCGCCCTAGCAGAAACTAGAGCACGCACTTTAGTGCGTGCAGGCAAACCTCAAATACGCGCAGCCTGAACTCCCAAGTTCATTGACCCTACCTGCCAAAATATCAAAAATCCTTCATAAATTCCCCCAAAATTCTCGGATCACTACCAAAACTTAATCGTTTGGTACGTGTCATTCTCCACCTTTCCTGCAAGTTTCATCCCGATCCGTTAACTATTTTTTGAGTTATTTTGCACACAGACAAACTAACTAACTAACTAACGAACGAACGAACGAGCGAACGAACGAACGAACGAACGAACGAACGAACGAACGAACGAACGAACGAACGAACGAACGAACGAACGAACGAACGAACGAACGAACGAACGAACGAACACACAAACCAACGGTAACGAAAACATAACCTCCTCCCTTGGCGGAGGTAATAATAAAAGGCAACAGGCCACGCCTTTTATTAGGATTTCTTTGCTTCACCTTGTTCTTGGGTATCTCAGCCATTTCAAAACCGATTTTCATCAAGTAAACTTTTGATACCCCTTAGAACTGCACGCTCTTTGACATCTCACAGAGTGGTTTCTGAATATCTCGCAAAAAGTTAAAGGCTAAATCCTCACCTCAACCAGAACTGTAGAGTCCCTTTAAACTTTACAACTACATGTATGTCAAGTTTGGGTGGATTACTGAATCACAATGTGCTGAAAAGACTTGGCAGGGTAAAGGGATGGTACAGTATTGGTGGAGATGAGAATTGGGCTTTTAACTTTTTGCGAGATACCAAGAAAATACTTATGATATAGTACAGAGCATACAATTTTAAGAGGAATTCAAAGTTTATTTGATGAAAATCAGGTTTGGAATGACTGAAACATCCAAAAACAAAGTAAAACAAAGTGATCGTAATAAAGTGTGGGTCCCACACTTTATTAGAATCGCTCTTTTTTGGATATCTCAACCATTTTAAAACCAATTTTCTTCATATAAACGTTGAATTCCTCATAGAATTACATGCTCTTTCATATTTCATAAGAGGTTTCTCATCAATTCACCAAAAAAAGTTAGAGACCTGAAATTAGGTCTCAACCAAAAACTTTACGATCCCTTTAAGCGAAACACCTGAGCACATTCACCCATTGAGGACGGGCTGATTTTGCTACAACGTGCATTTCCCATAGGCACTTGCCCCGAGTGTACTCGGGACTCGTCCTCAACGGGTTAAGGGTTCAAGAATCCACCCACCTCCGGGGTCCCTGAGGGCGACGAACATCTTGATGGCATCCACATCGCTGGTCAGCGAGGCCAGCAGTAGCCGCTTCTGCTGCTGCTGAGTGGTCAGCTTGGGGTTGACCCAGGCCTCGCCGCTGCTGACGTATACGAGGTCGTCGCGCCCCAGCGTCTCTAGACTCGTAAGCTCCCGCCCGTCTTTGTCGAAGAGGCGGCGGGCAGCAAAGGGCAGGTTCAGCTGGGGGGTACATTTGTCCAGAAACTGCAGCAACGGCATGAAAGTGAAATGTACCAGAATGAGCAGCCAGTAAACTAGACAGCACATGAAGGAATGAATACTTGGTGGAGGTAATTAAGGAGAGGCAGTCATTACAAACAAGTTTAGCAATCATTTGATAAGCCAGCAAAATAATTCACGTCACTTGATACAGCAGTAAAATAATAGTCTTACCATTGATTACCCAGTAAATGTATGGTAATTATATCATTTGATCAGTCTGTAAATGCCTAACTAGTTTATCATCCGATATAGCACACATAGTCAAATTCCTTTTCTTGTTATGAACACAGCACACAGACCTGTCATTGAATTCAAAGAAAAGAACAGGTCAATCAACCGAAATTGAAAATATATATAAATACTAGGGGGGAAAAAAGAGTGGAATGTGGACCCTACAAATAGTCCTTTACAGAACTTAATAATTCATAAAGTGAGATTATGTATGCCTAATATCTCCACTTCTTTAGCATTTATAAGGCTCCTGACATTCTTTACATGATGACTAGAGGTAGCTACTACTGTAAAATGGTAGCACTGGGAGCTGAACTTTGAAAGTGTCTAGAATGTAACAATTAAAACAGCAATGAGTGAGGCAAAGTGTCTGGCAAGGACTACAGAGGGTGTGGCTCAAAATGGCCAAAATGTAGGACATTACTTCACTTCTCCTTTACTTCTCTCTCCTTTCTTCAGAGATTTTTAAGCTGAGAGGGACTCTCGAAATGATGTGCTGCATGCAAGAAATGTGCATCATTATTATTATCATAATTATCAGATAATCTTCTCCGCTTCTCACCAGCTGGAATTCGAGCTGCTTCAGGTTAACTTTCTTCGACTGGAGCTTTGCTTCGACGTCGTCCTTGCTGCGCGACCCCGACCTACGGTGTCGGTGAGGGCGCTTTCCGTTTTGTGCCGTTCGGTGGAGGTCCTTCATCATCTGCGGATTTAGGTCAAGGTAGATTTTGGAAGGATTTGAGCAAGCACCTTGACCAGTCGCTATACCTACAAGTGGTCATTTGTCACATCATCTGAAAGTACATTGAACTTTTTACTTGAAAAATATAAACATGCCATTAATGTACATCTGTAGATCCATCTAAATAAAAAATAAGCTTCTCCAAATGGAGTGCAAAAATGATAAAATACTGATGAAAATAACCAGAAAATATTTTTTACAAATATCCATGGTAGCTAGATGTAGGAGAATTTAATGCTACCACAGAAGAAAGTTAAAAAGGAAACAAGAAAGATGAAATGCAAATACAAGAAACACACAGCTCAAAGCACCAAATACCATATGAGGTCTTGAAAGTAAATGCAATATTGAGAAGGTCTGGCCCTTTCAGAAAGTGCACATCGCATGCTGACATGGTAACTATAAACTGTTACTTACATTGGTGAGATCTGGCCCGACAACGTACGCCATCCTGTTTAAGTCCTTGTCCCCATTCTTCAGGACTCGCAGTCTGAGAGGCACGGCTAAAATCAAACATGGAAAAAAAAACAGACTAGTATCAGGAAAACACACACAAACCTCTTTGTCATTTCAAGGCTTAACCACACTTTTTAAGGATTTAATTCGTATGATAGCAAAGATTTAATAGGCATATTAAAGATTTGATTCATACATTTTGTACATCATTGAGTCATCTACATGCTGTGAATTAAACGCAAATGAAAACAAAACAATCAATTTTCACGAAATCAGAAGTTTACATCTTCAATGGTGGCTAGATTTATAAGTATTGTTTGAAATATTGGGTAAAATTGCACCCTTGTGGTTTTGATTTTTAACATTTTACTGAAACTGAAAAAGATTTAAAATTGACACCATAATGTGGATGAAATTGAGCTCTCAACATGAGACCAATAATTCAAGCCCCCCCCCCTAAAAAAAAAAAAACTTGCGATAACCCGCTTCTAGTTCTCAGCCCATGATATCAAAGTATCTGTATTTCAACAATTTGATATATTATACAGATGATTTGACATCAAAGATTACATTATGTCATGTGGGACTAATATAGAGATACAATGCGTTACAAGCTTTTCTATGGGAATGATGCATGTTTAATTCAGTAAGGCTGACGATGACCAGAAGAAAAATGCAGTCAGTCCTGTCGCAAAGATGCAGTGTACCAAAGTGACTTCTACAGCTCCAGTTTTTGTGTAGTCCTTTCACTGGGTGTGTTTGTCACTCTACTGCCTTCTTCAGATGCATGTGCACTGTATCTATTTCCCATACACAAGCTGACACATGTGAGACACACGTGAGAAAATGTGCTATCAGCGTGACAGCCACAGCCAAGGCAAGCTAACTTTTCATAAGACTTACTTCGGTACGCCTCCGTGCCGCTGCTCTCCAGCGATGCGACCGTGCTCTTGGTGCGGATGGGCGGGGCATAGGCGATGAAGTACCCCTCCATGGGCCACTCGAACTTTTCGTTGAGGTCGCCCCGCCAGTCGACGGGCCAGGAGTAGGCCAGCTTGTTCCACATGGGATTCGTGGCCATCAGGTTGTTGTGTCTCCACTCTCTTGGCTTCTCCAGGTTCTCCTGTTTCAGGGCCCACCTGGAAGATTGGATGGACCGTCTTGAATCAGCTCAAAACCCTCATGCATTCAAGAGTTGCATTATCCAGATTTAGATCTCGCAAAATTAGGTAATACCATATTCTAGGGTTTTTTTCCATCATTTACAAGGAATCGAGAAGGAATGTCAGATTCTGGCGGCCAACTTTAATGCATGTATTAACACCCTTGCCAAATTGAATGTATCAACACTCTTAACGATGCAAGAGTTGCATCAATTACATTCGCATTCAGCATCGTCAAAATATGTAACACCGTCAAAAAGCATTATTTTGATGGAACATAAAAAATGTTCACACAAGTAGAACACATCAGTCTAATATCGTAATATTTTTTATAATAATCTGTGGGAGACACTGTAGAAGCGTTAATGAAGAATGGATTGGGGAGATGTGTTATTCAAGTATTCCAGGTTAGTTTGCATGAACCCCTGGTACGGCTGTAGGTATCTTTATTTTCAAAATTACAATTTATTTGCTACACCTTGGGGTTTATGAAAAGAGAGTTTCTTTAAAGGGTGAAAGAGACATCGTTGCTCTCTATTGAAGCTGCCAGCATAGACTGCTGTGTCTAAATCACGCCTTGCTTCAAACAGTGTATGCATCCAGTCAAAATAATATTTCCTGCACAGGAGCCCTCACCTCTGCGATTTTGCCCACTTGTGGCGGTCCGGCAGTCGCTCCATGCCGATCAGCACAAACTTGTGACCTTTGAACTCCGGCTTGGGCCACTCAGCCTGCTCCTCCCCGTTCTCTTCCCCGCCTTCTGGTTGGTCCCAGGGGTCCAGCGGCTTGGAGCTGGTCAGCCAATCAGAACCCGATGCTCCGCCCCCACCTTCCAGGGTCATCCCCGCCCCCACCCCCTCCTCCTCTGGGTTACGGGAGCCAACGAAGGTCAGGAGCAGGTCCCTGTTGTACTGCAAGGGGGAATTGTGACACATTCGCTAATTTACTGCTGAGGACAGCTACAAATACAGCAGATACTTTAAAGGGAAATTTCCTGAAACTTACAGTGTACATATGAAAGTTGTTTAATCATGACTTTCTTCAAGTTCAAAGCAGTGTGAGTAGAACAAATTAACAAAAAAAAGACAGGTCCACTGTTTTATTCAAAACAAATAGCAGGTTAAAACAGGTACATGAGATACAAAATAACTATTAAAGTTTCCATTACCACAACACAAAATGCACAACACAAACAACAAATGCACGCAGATTTGTGGAAGATCTAACGATCCATTCAAAAGTTATGAATTTCCAAAGTTTTGGGAAATTTTATGTGATTCCTTGAATCATGACAATTCATCAGTTTGAACATGGTAGAACATATATGAAAACTATTGATAGGTCACCTTGCCTTAAGATGGCCACTGTTGTCACAGATGGTGCCTGGCCACAGCGACCTTTTTGCAGGAAAGCTTATGAACACACTGGCAATCTTAGACTCACCTTGTTAGCTATCCTCCCATCACTCAGGAAGTCCCACTGCTGTCTGTACTCACCATCCTCCCTGGAGAACGAAAATGAAGGACTTTTTAATCACAAACACCATTAACTCTTTATGTGCCATGGTGGAAACCCCCCGTGTGCCACATTATTCTGAGACACCAATGTACATGTAGTCATACGTTGAGAAAACAATCTTCTTTTCAAATCAATCTAACATTTATAAATTTCTGTTGAATTGTAGGCACTGATGAAATTGCAGAGCAAATGCCAAGCTTTGCATTGATGTAAATTTTATGACAAATCTATAATTGCTTTTCTTTCAAATACCTGGTACATGTAGATACATTGCTGTAAATGTATGACTTTTGCACACAAAGCAGAGACAGAAACTTAGAATTTGCATGCAAATCCACTATGAAACACTGCTTGTTAGTCATTCTCCACATCAAATGCAGGCTATGGACGGAAGGAACGGAATCGCGTGAAACGCTTTCATTGTACTGTGGCATTTGGCGATTTATCGATCGGTTTGGGCGGGGTTTGTGCGTTTGAGCAGAATATGCCAAGTTGGCACGCGGTCGACTGAGTCGGACGTGTGAAAGTGGCACATAAAGAGTTAAGGTGTACACGAGTGTGCCTGACCAAATCACTTTCTTCCTAACATTTTCCTCTCTACTCTTGTGCATAAATACATAACGTAGGTACAGCACCAGAAAGGAAACCTTACATTATTTTGGATAGATAGAGCATGTGTGTGTTATTTAGTGATGATTTGGTTTGAACGCTGCTCAGAGAGTAGGGTGGGTAAACTGTAGCTCCTCGCCGTTTACTTGACAGGACTGGGATATACAGAGCACCATGTAATGGTGGGAAGGCACTGTATCAGAAACAGAATCTATCACTGACAATGCCATCATACCTGGCTTAAAGGGACTGTACCATACTGGTTGAGGTGGGGATTCTGGTTTATAACATTTCTAAGTGAGATAATGAGAAACCTCTCATGAAATATGAAAGAGCATGTAATTTTATGAAGGTTTCAATATTTATTTGATGAAAATTTGTTTTCAAATGGCTGAGATATCAAAAAAAGTGATAATAATAAAAGGCGACAGGCCACGCCTTTTATTAGGATCTCTTTGTTTCACCTTGTTTTTAGATATCTCAGCCATTCCAAAACTGATTTTCATCAAATAAATGGTTGATATCCCTTAGAATTGCATACTCTTTGACATCTCATAGAGTGGTTTCTGAATATCTCGCAAAACGTTAAAAGCTAAATCCTCGCCTCAACCAGAACTGTACAGTCCCTTTAAAGGTACTGTTTACCATTGGGAGAAGTGATTTAAAAAAATGTTTGAGTTATCACATTTGATGCATGTGTAGGTCTGTTGTATCACAAAGCATCTTACCATATAAAAATTTTGCAATAAAGCCTAAGTAGGAGATATCACTGTTCTTCTCATTAAACCATAACTCTAGACAGTTTAGTCTAAAAACAATTTTATTATAACTATTGTTCACATTTTGCATATTTTACAATACTTAACATAGATTATACTGATTAATCTTTTTTTACGCACTGGTTGTTTCTATCCCTAGCTCACATTTCAGAACACTTTTGAAGCACTAAAGCTGAGTTTCTGTTTCACCTGCAAATGGTAAACAATGCCTTTGACTCTCACTGTGCTATGTTGGCCAAATGGCTCGCCTGCTGGAGAACCTTCATCGCCAATTGGCACAGATGCCTCAGTTAAACATATTTGTCAATGAATACAGATTTACAGGTACTTAATCCCCCTGAAATCAAATGGGTCATCTTCATCCTTCCAGTTGGACTGGCTGGCACATTGCTACCCATGAATGGGCTTGCTAACGTACAACTAGGTCAAATTTGGAGGGATTACGATATACTGACGAAAAAAGCTGGGCTAGTGAACCTCAGTGCCTGGGCACAGACAGGGTGTAAATTGATATTCTAGGACATAACAGTCTAATAATTACCCCCAAGACCTCACAAGACATTTAAAACATACTACAAAGCAAACACACACACACACACACACACACACACACACACACACACACACACACACACAAACAAACAAAAAAGAGAGAGGAAAAAAGGTAGATGAGAAAGATAAGAGTGACTAACTAAAGGATTTACATACAAAGGGGGGAGGGTGGGAAGGGGGGTGTAGACTTACTTCTCCATCATACAAACAGGGACACCCAGGGCCTGGGTTGACCCATCGGGGAAGGTCAGTGAGATGTCCCAGTTCTCGCTTCGGTTGACCATCAGGGTCAGGGCTAGCCTGGGGTGAGACTTGCAGTAGATTTGACCATCCTGACAACAAATGATTGGTCAAACAGATTTTGTTAAATTTTTTTTTGTTGTTGTTGTTTTTTTTGTGTTTTTTTTTTGGTTCTTTTTTTAAGATGGAAAAATATGCATACTTAATGTCTCTCCAAAACCAACTGAAGTTCTTTTGCTATGCCTGTATAAGCCATATTGCATGAACAACTGATAGAAGAGTCAATCATGATATTCTGTTGTGTACTAATTATTTATTGCTGTGATATTACAAAAACCTTTTATATGGACATGTCAGGACCGGCGCTCATCTGGTTCACAGATTTGGCCGGATATGGGAGACTCAATGTTTAATACACGCAGCTGCCTACCAAATGGTAGCTACATGTAACCTATTACAGGTAGTATACGCAAAAACTCTTTCTTTGCTCTCAGTGCAAAATTATACTTATGGGCGGTTTCATTTCTCGCTTCTTTTTTTCACCAAAATGAAATCAATAGGAGAATGAGAGGAGCACATGTCAATTTTTCGTGAACATGTCTCATTCTCGTCAGCTGGTCTGCGCTAAGAATTCTCTGGTAACTTGTACCGTGCCCTGATTTAATGAAAAATTTTCTTTCCAATACATACATATGCTGCGATGATTTGGGGGTAGTGAATGTCTGAATGCATGTTATCTAGATGAAAATTTGATGTGAATGCATATTAATTATGTTGGGAATGAGTATGTAATTCATGTGAGATTGTGTAGGAATTTTGTTTGAAATCCCCATTTTCCCTGTAATTACTAGATTGAAAAATAAGAAACACAGTAAGATCATGTCTGGATAATATCAAGATCCAGACAAAGGGAGGCCAGAGAGGAGAGGTTGGACTGTACTTACTGTATTGATACACCAGGCCTGTGCCCTGGCCGGCCACACTTTACTTGACTTCTGCTTTTCCTGGACTGAAATTTCTGGCAGTAGAAGCAGGCTCTCATCATCCTGAAAAAAACGGTACAACAAAAAATGCACTGTGAACATCAAGCTGTAAAATTAATATTCATGGCATACTGTTTCTTGCATGCCATGTTACATGGACATGAAATATTCAACACATCACTTTAAACCTTCAGATTTTGGTCAATCTATTAGTTTTTATATGCACATAGAGACCGTACCATAGGTAGGATGTGCTTATATAAGAATGGTTTCATTATCTTCCATTCTACAAAATGCCCTTTCACTGATTACAACATAAATCGCAGTCTTAACAAAAAGCATTTATGTCAAAGTAGATTACACACAGAGTGAGATGTACACGATAAAGACAACAATAACAATAATGTATACATTCATAATTGGCAACATAACCATTCGGAGAGGTAGCTCACAAATTGAATGTTCATAAGAACGCAGTAACATGTAAGGTTTCCTAAAAGGTTAAAAAAAAAAAAAAAAAAAGTTATACATACACCGATTCCTTCAGACTTAACCCTTTTCCTCTGCTCCTCCTATAACAACTCACCTCATGCTGAAGGAAGTGGGCATCATAGTGTAGGTCATGTGACCTCATATCCGCCTTGACCTTTTCCCTGACCTCAAGGGGCGTGTCCTCGTTGATTTCCTGGAAGGCCTCTTCTGGGTAGCAGTCTCGCACCATCCACGAAGTATGTCTGGGATAATAGAAACGGTTTGGCCAGCAAAGTGCCATGATAGAGTGATTCTAGCCAGTACTGCAAAAGCGGAAATTTGGGGGGCTCCGTCGGGTAAGGTAAATTTCACACGTCTTTACTTCTGAGGAATGATTCTGGCCAGTAGTGCAAAAGCAAGTTTTTTTGCAAGATTAATTCTTCTGGGGATTAATTTGACTTGGTATTAAGACGAATTTTGCACATTTTCTACTTTTGTGGAATGATTCTGGCCAGTACTGTAAAAGCTGAAATTTTTGCAGAATAAATTTTTTTGTGCTCAGCTGGGTAAGAGGTATTTTGCATGTTTTTACTGTTGTGCACAGTCACAACAATTGAGCAGGCATTTCAAATACAGTAGCTTACTGCCGCCACACGGTGAAGGGTTTTGGCAACCCATACTGCGATAAGGGGCATCTGGTCCATATTACACACTACAGGACTAGCTAACATCAAGGAAACTACAAATAGCCAAAATGCAATACAGTGTACTCCTGTTATGATGAAATAAGGTTACAACGAAACTTTCTGGAAGTGAAAATTTAGGCCCAAAAATTGTAAAAAAATTGTATCTTTATACAATATAACTGTATATATTCATAATTATATCTTATTGATAAGCTGTTACAAATTTTCAGTATATCGACAGAAAACAGCCAGTCCTGAGAACATCTTCATAACAGAAGTCACCTGTACAATAAGTAAATCATTTACACACTTTGTATTCACACTAATTTCACATTGGGCAAAATGCATGAAAATATCTGCAGCGCCACTGTCGCCACCATCAGTAGTACTACTGAGATATCGTTATCATATTGTTGCCGTCAAGAGCAACTTTATCACGTCCTCTTGTCTCACTTTTCGGCTCCTTCCGGCAGCTGTTCGGCCAGGAGAGGTTCGCGGACCACCACCCTGTTGGGCTCCCCGTAGGCCTGGCTGAAATCCTTGTACCCAACTGCCTTGTCCAGAACCAGCTGTAGACAGTACACTGTTACAAAATATATATTTAACCATGGGTAAGTACATAGAACTATTTAGAAATAACCATACACTAGAAAATCATTATTTTGCTCCTCCTCCTCTGCCTTCTCACCCTCTTTCTCTTTACCACTTTCTACTCTTTTCTTCTCTCTTTCTCTCTCATTGTCTCTTCCATTTTCATTTCTTTCTCATTTGTCTATCTATATATCTATTTGATTATTAATTCATCAAATTGTTTATCAATATCCCTGTTCAATCCCATACACCAACCTCCCCCCCACCCCTCAAAAAAAAAAAAAAAAAAAAAAAGAGCTCCTCTTTTCCCAACTTGTTGATTACGCGACTATGCTATAGAAAGTTGAATGTTGTGGAGGTTGGATTCAGTGAATGTGGTAGCCTGGATGAAGCACTCCCTACAGGAGCAGAAAGAACATTTTTAAAGGGATGGTACAGTATTGGTGGAGATGAGAATTGGGCTTTTAACTTTTTGTGAGATACCAAGAAAACACTTATGATATTGTACAGAGCAT
This sequence comes from Diadema antillarum, assembly GCF_040938485.1. Lineage (NCBI taxonomy): Eukaryota > Metazoa > Echinodermata > Echinoidea > Diadematoida > Diadematidae > Diadema > Diadema antillarum. The sequence goes on along the minus strand of NW_027272152.1, from coordinate 137,249 downwards.
ACCATTTTTAAATTTAAGAGGAATTCAAAGTTTATTTGATGAAAATCGGGTTTGGAATGACTGAAACATCCAAAAACAAAATAAAACAAAGCGATCGTAATAAAGTGTGGGTCCCACACTTTATTAGAATTGCTCTTTTTTGGATATCTTAGCCATTTCAAAACCAATTTTCATCAAATGAACGTTGAATTCCTCATAGAATTACATGCTCTTTCATATTTCATAAAGAGGTTTCTCATTATCTCACCAAAAAATGTGAGAAACCTGAAATTAGGTCTCAACCAAAACTGTATGATCCCTCTAAGGTGCACTTTCGATTTCATTCGCCCTAGTTGGTGATATAGTTGTGAGGCAATTTTGAGGAACATAACAAGGTGGAAAGACACTGGGTAAAAACAACAAACTTTGTGAGGTGGACTACAAAAATACAGGTGAACCTTGCCACAAGTGAGGACCTCAAAACCATGACAATTTTCCTATTATATCATCTTCCTCACTATACCAGAATACAAAAGCAAAGATATATCAAGGGCTGGGACCTACAAAATCACCTTCTTATATTAAAGAGGGTTTTGTAATATCAGTACTCTCCTATAAAGAAGCTCCACAGTATTTGTCTCATGCAGCTTGACTGTACGAAATAGAAATGACCGAATGATCTCACAAACCCACACTCCTTTTCTGGCTCACCATGAGGGTCTCTGTACGGCTCGCCAAACGACACCCAGACCTTCTGGTCGTTCTTGAGATCGTAGACGTCGCCGATCTCCCGGCCCCTGTTGTCGAAAATCTTGGTCACGATGGTGCTGAGTGCGGTCGTGTTCTGCTCCGGCTGCACCCAGCGAGTGATAGTATCCAGTAACTGTGATTGGGTAATTCAGAAAGAATAATACACAAATGGTGATACGTATCTCAATAAAGGGGAATGAAACCCAAAATGTGGCTTGAGTCAATGCAAAATTATTGGGGGCGCTGTGGCATAGTGGATATGATTTCCAACTCCTGATCGGAGGACCCGAGTTCGAATCCCGCCCAGTGCTTACGTCCTTCGACAAGTTGTTTTTACCCACTATGTCCCTCTCGACCCAAGTGTATAAATGGGTACCTGGCAACGCTAGGGTAATAATAAAAGCACGGCCCTCTGGTAGAGCAGTGGCAACACTGAAGAGGCTACCCTGGGTAAATAAGACCTTATTATTATTATTATTATTCAAACAAATCACTGAAGTTTGAGGAAAATTGGGCAATCCATTGAAAAGTGATGAATTTTTCCTGAATATTAAGCAAAGCTAATTGAATTACCATTTATCGCTACGCCCAAAATTTGTCAGAAACATTTGCTAGAAAATGAACATGTGATGCGGTTGTGAGTAAGTGCAGGTAGTATTATGGCAAAGAATGGCAAGGCACATAACTGTGTCTACTGTTCACCTGTAGTGTTACAGGAGGATGATGTCACAGCTGTAATACGAATAAAGACAATCTGGAGGATTTTTCTTAATTTTTTTTCGAGGTGGGGCTTTACAGGGTGCATACAAAATTAAGAAAAATGATTAAAAGTATATGATGCATATTTTCACGAGGCATTCAGTGATACGTTATGTGCAGGCCAAAAGGCATCAATAGAGGTCAACACACATATTGGATTGCAGAGACCCTTTAACTATCAGTATAGTACTCTTTCTCTCTTACAAAGGTGAGTTCTTACAATTATCACTGTTATCTTTTCTTCTTCTTTTTTTGAAAGAGAAGTGAGGTACATCAAGTGATTGAGCATGGATGGGGCCTACAGTAACTATGAATACAAATTTACTTACATGTAAAAGACCAACAAAGAAATGCTATCATTGCACAATTGCACTTTTGGTTCAAAAGTAAATACATAATACATGTGAATGCAAGCTCGTACAAACACACATTCAAGGAGTGGAGGAACTGCATCTTCTGTGTGATACAACAGCACACACAGATTAAGAGAAGGAATGAGAGGACTTTTGATAAAATGTGCAAAGATACCCAGACACTCACCCTCTGCATGAGAATAGTCTTGTCACCCTGGATACCCTTGGATGCTTCCTTGAGGTTGAAGAAGACCGTCTCCTCGCCGTCATTGCGGCCATTTTCAAACACCTGTCGAAAGATGGCATAATGGGAGACAAAAATGATGAGCATTTTGCTGCTGACAAAACTGGACTTGCATGTATGTGGTTCCCCGATTCCTGCCACTGAGGTTTTCTCAAATTGGTCACAGTTGCCTTTCAGTTCACACAATTATATTACTCAAAGATCTGGGCCCCATTTTATAAAACTTGTTATCAGTGACAAGTTGTTATAGTTGTGACAAGCTACTAAAATCCTTGCATCTGATTGGCTGAGAGCAAATTTGTCATAGAAATGTGGCAGTCGTCACTGATATTAAGTTTTATGAAACGGGCCCCTGGTGGAATATTAGTATTACCGAGTGCTTACATACACCACCGATAGTCTAACTTTATCCAGTTCCAGTAAATGTTATCCTACGGTGCCATTCTTGAACAGATAACTTGGGTTCTGGATGTTCTAGACATGTTATGGCCACACAGTCTACATGATAGAGAATCACACCAAAAACACTAACTTGTGTGCTGTCCATCACAGTTATTGTGTCTCTGCTGCTTTAGGTGTTTTTGCCAGTGTTTGTTTCTTCGTTGGTTTGTTTGTCTGTTAGCAATATAACTAAAATCTTTGCATGGATTTTGAAACAATTTTCAAGACACAATGTAGGTTCATTCTTACAACAGTAGTAAAAGAACAAGAGATTAGGTTTTGGCTTCGGATTTTTCAAAGATGCATGAACATTTCTCTGGTGTTAGTTTGGGGTTTTGTTTTGTTTTGTTTTTTTCTTCGGCCTTGAGGTTTATCAAGTTGTTGCTGTTACTTCAAAAGCAGCTGACTTCCATGTCAGACAGTGCTCATGGCATATACAAACTGTACGAAAAAACCTGTTCCTGTTTTAGAGTGTTGAAATGTGTAGCCTCTGGAGCCAGGCTCCTGAAATGGTACTGGCGTATTCACCCTACCTTGAGTTTGAGACCCTGTTGTCCCACCAGCCTGTGTGAAGAGTCTAGCGCCTTCATGTGCTTCAGCTTGAAAGAGTGACCCTCCGACTGATTACATAGGAACAAAAAGTATATTTAAAATGGTAAGTGGTTTTCAAAGTACCGGTATGTGAAATACCCATTTTCTACACTTTCTTCCAATGTCCATCAATTTCTGGATGACTTCTTACAATTGTACTTGTCACTGCAGTAGCTGTAATCAAGATTAAACCCATTTAGATCTAGCAAGTAAGTATACAACTATTGGCTCAACTCACTTAAAAAATGCTGAACATATGGCTATAAACTTCATGAGAACAATTTCATTAGATGTATCTTGTGTGAATTACACAAGCTAACCTTTGAACTTCAACCACAATGCATTTATTTTTATATTTAATGACAAATGCAAACTGGCAATACCTATCAAGAGGATCAATCAAATACAATCCCACATTTGTTTATCCCTGTAAGAGAGCTATGCTCATCTTCAAATGATAATTTTTCAACAACTCAAATTGATTTTTGCCTGTGATTTAAATCAATCTAACAATTTGAAATCAAAAGGGCTTGATAAAACTGTAAAAGTGAAAATAATTGCAGTAAAGCATTTTCCATGCGTTTTGTGCGACACAAAACTGGTTCAAAAATAAAAGTGTGTGTGAATACTTTTGCTTGTAAGCTGTAATAACATTTCATCAATTCGATTCCACAGAATTAAAAAACAAGCAAAACCCAATTCTACACAACTGAGCAAGAAAAAATACTCCTGTGAAATTTGTCACTTTTACAGTATGTACATGTAATACTCTGTACAAGTTTCTTTTCCCAAATTTGTCCTGAGATTGGGCATAATCATTATATCGGAAAAAATGCTTATACTTTGTTTGGTTGTTCTTTTTTTATCTGTTTTGCTCTTTGTTTTCTTTTTGTCACTGGTTCATTGAGGAGTGTTATAATTTCAGTCTTTCATTAAAGAATCTCACCATTTCCTCTGCAGTCTTGTCACTTATGGAGTCGATCACATCTTCCATCTTCAGTTGAGCCTCTTGCAGCTCTCCAATCTGTTCTTCGACCTTTGGGAAGCACAAGTCAAAATGTAAAGGTTATCGCTGACTCAACAGTAACTACCTACTTTCCAATCACACATATGAAAACACAAAATGTACACACACGTGCGGCTTTGATGCACGCAGATAATGTAAAACATGAAATACAACGAGGGCAATAACCACATTCATGCAATATGGGATATATTGCATGGTTGATTGACCAATCAGATTACAGAATTCACCATCACTATATAAAAAGATTAATATTTAATGCACACCTGTTTGGCTTCTCTCTGCATGACTGCTGCCTCCCCAGCATTGCCCCTCTCCTCGGCCGCTGCCTCCCCTTGCTGCAGCTCCCTCAGTCTGGTCCGGTTCAGCTTCACCTGCTGCTTGCAGATCTTCACAATTTCCTTCATGAAATCTGGCAGGGGAAGAAAATTTAATTCTACTTAACCCTCTGTATGCTTCAAGCGTCGATTGGCACAGAGAATCACATAGCATTGTACACACTGTCCATTGATCCTGGCACAGAAAGGGTTTAACACTCCATTTCCAATGCTGGTAAGATGATCACCAGGGGCCCGTTTCATGAAACTTGTCATCAGTGACAACTGCCACTGTGACATTTATATGACAAATTTGCTCTCAGCCAATCAGATGCAAGGATTTCAGTAGCTTGTCACACCTATGACAACTTGTCACTGATGACAAGTTTTATGAAACGGGCCCCAGGAGACAGTATTCCTACTTTGTCAGCAATACATGAAAGAAATAGAATCCACTAGCTGTCAAATCCAGCACTCCCCACACGCAGTTGATTGTTAAACTCTTTGTGTGCCACACTGTAAACTACCTGTGTCCAACATTATTCGGAGACTGCATCGCATTAGTGCATTTTGAAAGCAATCTGTTTTTTCAAAGCCAAGTAACTTTTCATAGAAGTGTTTCTGCTAGAAATGTTGTCCAGTTGTGGAGAAAATTGCAAGCTTTGCTGTGACATAAATTCGACATCACCATGACTATGATCTTTCAGTATACTGTGGCAGGTCGTTATCTACCGATCTGATTGTGCGCAGCTGTGCATTTTAGCAGACTATGCTAAGTTGGCAAGCTGTCAACAGAAATGGGCATGCAAATGTGGCAAACACTGAGTTCAGAATACAATGTATACAAGTCATACTCATACCTAGGATTCACATAGCACACATAACTATCACCAACACCCATATCACACCTATTGACAGAAATATAAAAGTTACAAAACTTGACACTGAACACATACTCATACACTCATAAAAATGTGCCACACTGACAACAAACTAAAAAGATCCAAAGCCAATTAGTAAATTACATATCGGAACACTTCCAGTGATAAATAGAATGCACACTAAAATGACTGTATACCCCACTGCATTTAGCGAGTCTAATTTTTTGTGAATCTGAACTTCCCGACAAGTTGGTTAAATTTGAGATTATGGAGTACAGCAACAGAGGAAGAAATTTGTATCACTCATTTTCACAAAGCAAATCAGTGATCCTGCATCGAAAACCAATTAATGGCATTAACTTAAGAAAAAGCACTGAGTATTGCTACAGTGTAGTACTACAATGTATTCTTAATGTGATTCCAAGATCATTCAAATGAAGCAGATATTCACAGCCCATGTACTAGTTGACATTTTTACAAAGAACACCCGACTCAAGAAAATAAGGATTCTGTGATATATATGGTGTATAGAGAAGTTTAAAGTACTATTACAAACACTGCTGACTGCTGTACAGGCCACTTACTTGTAGCAGCGAGGGCGCTGAACCTCTCCCCCTTCGATATCCAAACCGGGCCATAGATGGGTGTTGTGCTGCTCTGCAGACATGAGTCCAGTTTGGGTACTGTTTGGACAAGAGAACAAAATAATTAAAAGCTTTTATTGAAATAACACTACTTAGCTGTACTCATCGTTGAATTACATTTTTCCATAGCATACCAGACAAGAGTGAATGGCATTCAATGAGAAAAGTATGATAAAAACTACAGGTACAACTTGAACAATAAGAATAAAACACTTTTATCATAGTAAACATAAAATTGTTGACACAAAGAAATGTGTAGTTAAACTATTAAAATACAAACATGTGGAGGTTACATATTGTCAACTAGCTTTCCATGACATGCTCATTAAATCTTTTTGCGGATACAACTTAATAATTTACAATACATGGTGGAATGGGGAGAATGGAGTGCAAATTAATGCAATATCAGGTGAGCTTTAATACCCACAAAGATAAACTTCACAGAAATATTGCAGCACAATTTGTCCTGCTTGTCAAATATTGAAACAGAACAAAATTAAAGCGATGATGAAATATGATAAAAACTAATCAATGTTAAGCAAAAAAAAAAATAAAGAGGTGTGTTTACACAACTTACTTTCTTCCAGGTCTTCAATCTTCTGCCCATCCCACCTGTATATGAACCTGGCAGGGCTGGTGAGGTTGAGCTTACTGGTGCAGGAGTCCAGAAACTGTAGCAGGACAGAGTTGATATTTTGAAAAAAAATAATAATAATAAAATAAAAAATAAATATATAAATAAATTAATTAATTAATTAATTAATAAAAATACAGCTTTGTATGAAAGTGAGAAAATACTAATTAATTATGATCTTTCATCTTTTTGCAACCTATATTGAGCGTTGACTGCATGATAAAACTTGCAAAATGTATGATCTAGAAACATTTTTCTTTTTCTTCTTTTTTTTATTGGGGGGAGGTGTGGGGAGGGTGGGTGAAACAAGAGAGTAAACACAAGCTTCAATGAAAGCAGTTCCAGCACATATCACTCCACCAGCAACCTGGGATCTAAACTCCACAAACTTCAGTCTCTATGTCTTCCCTATTCTTTTCAAAACCAGGTACAAAAAAGGGGAAAAATGGCACTGCACCCTTATGCAAATAAAACAGACTAGACAATCTGAATGCATGCATGGGTGAGTTCTTTCAAAAAGTCTACCCTGGAGGCCAGACCTTCAAACATAGACGATATTCACCTGGTTGAGTTGGCCCACGTTGGCAACCACTTCGTGGGACTCTGATGAGTCACCGTTGGCAAACACCATGACACGCCTCATGTTTGATGGCAACATGTTCCTATGGAAATGCACAAAAGATGTTTTTTACATGTACATGTATATATTCTTAGTTGCATTGAACAGGCATGGGTATAGACTAACTGTCTCCTTCTCTTGCGTTTATTTGCGCAATACGTGTAGCATCATTTTACAGGCGAGGCATTAGCATGAACATTTTCCCGCTTGCCAAGTTAGGTCAGAAAATTTGCTACATAAACAAGAGAATAACATTTCTACTAGAATACGACTTGCAGCATTGGTGTCCCCATTGATTAATTGTATTTGACATAAAATGTCAAGTGAAGTGTTTTGCAAATAACATTCAATTCATTTCAATCTGATTCTTCATTTACCATCACTACAACAAATGTGATCCTAATAACAAGATACAATACATTCATGATTATACATGAAGAAAGAAGTGTAAATTTAATGAAATAAAAGAGAGAAGATTGATATAATGGTGGAAACTCCAAGAGAAGCAGTGCTTGAAGGGCAGCTATCCCTTTTGCAAATGTCACAAAATTTTGCATGGTCGAAGGATTGTCTCCACACATCATGTATGAAATCCTACCCTAATACACCTCAGACTTTGTAAAGAAAAAAAAGAAAGAAATGAAAATTATCCCCCATGTCACATGAAAACGCATTCAACTTTCGTTCACAGATTAATGGTTGGAATTTTTCCCAGGTCCAAATATATTCTCTGGAAATCTTTAGTTTTCTCCCCCCCCCCCCCCCCCCCCCCTCCATCATAGAGAAGTTTTGAGTTTTATCTTTCAGAGGAAAGGTCTGAATTGCCTACCACTACAATATACTTGCTTTTGAAAGCAATCTAAATTTCAGGGTTGCAAAACAGACTCACAAACTTTAAAGATCCAGTAAACATGCTAGATAACATGCCATAGGCTACTGCTGAGATGCAACATGGCAATGTTACCAACCTCATTCGTGCCGACAGCGTTGTGCGGGTCTTCCTCTTGTTGCTAGGCAGAACCACTCCCTCTAGTGTCCACGCTGCTTGCATGTTCTTCTTGACAATACCTGGAAAATAAGACGACATAAATCTAATGGCCCATCAGGCTAACCTTTCTAACATCAATTCACTCCTTGAAACATGAAAGTTCCTTGCTACATGTAGTTTCACAGCATGCACCCAAATGGATTCATTGTAGTACAATCGTAGGTAATAAGACTTGCATACTACATTTCTTTGAATGTATAACTGAACAACTCAAAGTCTGGTGCAGTACACAGATATATATCATACAAACAATAAATACACAAACACAAGCATGCATGCATTCATTATTATAATCATATACACAGACATATAAACAGACATATATGTACTTTGAGACAAAGAGCCAGCATACCATTTGCATTTCCAGAATGTTCACATACATGTAATATTCTACTTCTCGGCTTGTGCAATTCTCAAACCCGAGGGTCTTTTCTCTTTGCTGGTAATCATGTCAAAAAAGATTAACAGCAAAAGAAAGTTATTCTAGCACAAGATTTCTCGAACAGAATCAAAGCTTCAGCAAAATCTTATTTATACAGTGAGTACCTTTATCAAATCATCTTTCACATACACAAGTACTGTACCTAGGTGTGATTTGCACAAGCAAAGCACTGTACACCCAAAATCATACAAAATACATAAATTGACTACCCTAAAAGTCAAATACATTTCTTGTAGCTACAGAGTAGAACATGATACTAGTCCAGTATTCTTACAGTCAATCTCGGTAGTAAAAGAACATACATGATTCCATGTATCTGCTTTAGTCCTCACAGCTCTCATGATCTAAATCTAATGTACACTCACATGATGAACTACACACACACTAATATCTCACCAGCTTCAATCAAAATACTGACGGTACTGCCAGAGTCAAGCCCTGGCTTCTCAGAAACATAACAAATTCACAGTATTTGATGTAAAACTTACTTGCTCAAAACTTACTTGTTGCACCTACCATCACGCAAAGTCTTATGGGGACAGGGCTTATTCTTAAGCTGCACCTACATTATGGAATTCTCTGCCACACCCACTGAGCAGTCAGATGCAGATTGACAATCTCAAACAAAAACTCAAAACTTATTTGTATACATTAGCATATGTTTGTTAAATTTGAACTTATTCATGTAATTATGTCGGATGTATTGGCAACTTTGACCCCTTACGTATGTGTAAGAAATAATTATTGTACGGTAATATATCGTATTTGGTAAATTGTAATTTTTGGTGCGCCTTGGTTTATTTTGTATTAGGTTATAATTTGTTTGTAAAGCGCATTGAAATTCTTTTCAAGTCTGGAATGCACTACATAAGAATTTGCTACTATCATTAAGATTATTAATTTCTATACACTGTCTCTATCAAAAGGCATCAGGAAGAAATATTGACCTTTGACTGGCTTGAATGGATTCTTGAAAGGCTCTCCTCCTGAGATGTAAACCTCTCCGTCTTTCGGAATTTCCTCCGCAGTCTTAACCTCCGTGCCGTCTTCTAGGAAGATGCGCCTGGCCGCAAACTCAAAGTCCAGTTTGATGGTGCAGTACTCAAGGAACTAAATCAAAATGAGGAAGAATAAATGTTTTATATCCAGAATCCATTCCCAATCTGCCAGTTGTTTTTGATTTTCATGTATTCTTTATCAACCATTATTTCACCAGCAAAGCAAATGAAATTAGCTTCACAAGGAATATTGTTAGAATTGGTTCAAAGTTTGATTCATACACAGAGTAAGTTTCTAGAAACGATGCTAACTCTTCGATATAATGAACAGGATTTGCACTTTCATGGATGCATCTCGAAATACTATGCCTGACAGAGCATAACATGATGAATTTCAGGCACTTTGGACATCATATTGCTTCTTTTAATGCATGTTAATAATGAACCAATAAAGCAATAGCACTATTGAGATGATGATGTAACAGTCTTTTGTTATGGCTTGCATTAAAACCAGTTGTGTGCATGGTTAGCAACAATGAAGGTGAGGTTGTTTAGAACCAGTTACCATGGCCATGAATGGCTATGATATCACATTCTGACCTACATTGTACTCTATGAAGTACGAAACAATTATTATAACTAATTCAGCATGTTTGGGGAAAGTGACTTACAATTTTCATTGTAGGCGCAGTGATCTTGACGCTCTTTTCACGGCTGCCGTTGCGGAAGCACACAGCCCGGATGACGTGAGGCTGCTGCTTGTACTGGCTCTTTAGCTTGGAAGTGTGGGAGAACGTGGAGATTGAAGATGTTGCTGATCGCCCACTCCATGGCCTGAAGCAATTATTGTCAACAAAAGAGAAATACAATTCGTTAGCATAACCAGGGAAGTGCTAATAGCAGTCCACCACTGAAGAACGACCATACCCATAGAGCTAAATTTAAATAGCTATCACATATTTTCTATCGTATCTAATCTACGACTAGCTAGACATTATTCAAGATGAAACTTAACAAACAAGATGAAACTAGATAAAATACATGTATCAGGCACCACTAAAATCATGTCTCATATATATGTTTTCACACACGTAACGGAATGTCATCACATGAATAAGAATGATGTTATTACACACATTTTACATATACATGTAGTATAGGTCATGGAAACCATACAGTAAAAAAAAGTGAAGTTATGATGATTCATTTTCATTTCAAATACAAATGAAAGAAATGCCATCTTCAAAAGTACAGGTAAACAATACACAAGGCCATCTGTTGGAGACTGAAATTTTTGAATGAAATCATAAAAAAAAACATTTGAAAAAGGGAAAAACCTGCAACAGCTTTGTGTTGTATCCATTAAGCCATTGAGGAGGGGCTGATTTTGCTACAACACTAATTTCCCATAATATAGACATCTGCCTGAGAATATTCCGGACTAGTCTTCATCGGGTTATTACTACACTGCCATTATTTGTGCTAGTCATCTTCATCACACTCTTCAAAATTCTGTACAATCATACAAAGTCTGCAGGTCACGTGACAAATACAGTCAGTTTACCTCCGCCTAGGAAGGAGGAGGTTAAGTGATCATCATCAGCATTGGAATGCCTGTTTGCAAAATAACTCAAAAAATTGGAAACGGATTTGAATGAAACTTGCAGGAAAAGTCAATAATGACACAAGGTACAGATCAGTGGCGGATCCAGGGGGGAGGGGGGGCACATGCGCCAGTGCGCCCCTCTCTGATTTTGAAAAGGCACCTCCCCTTCACAGCATTCCTGGATCCGCCCCTGCAGATGATTAAATTTTGGTAGTGATCCAGAAATTTTTATGGAGTTTTGAAGGATTTCTTATCTTTTGGCATATAAGGTCGATGAACTTGGGAGTTCTAGCTGCGCATTCTACAGAGATGTTTACAAGCGCGTGATCTGCTAATGACATAAACAAAAGGTTGGCTGGCTTGGTGGAGGTCTGTGCTCTCCGAGTGCTTTTCAAGTTTAATTATTTATTCACACAAAGTGATCATTCTCTCATGAGAGAAAGAGGTACGGATCCAAACAATGCGTTACCACGAGAGCAAACAATGAATACAGCGCTCACTTTACAATAAACACGGTTACAACAATTAATGTTTTTTTACAGAGAGGTAAGAATTCAGGTCCCAATATTATTTTCACAAATGTCAACGGTGCATTATTCCATTTGGTTATAATGCAACTTCAATATTTGTAGCAAAAGAAAACTACTGCCCCAGAGGAATTCATTATAACGGGAGTTGCCGATACAAGTGTACCTCGGTGTGAATTTCATGCTGGACTGGAACTCACCGTGCTTTGTAGACGGGAGCGCTGGCGGGTCGATGCCGACTCTTCCTCTCTTCCGCATCCTCTGCCTCCTCCTCGGGTACTCCGTTATGCTTGGATGCATCCAAAACAAACTTTGCATGGATGCGCTTCCTCTCTCGCTCCGACCGCGAGCCTGACTGGCTGGTGGCAGAGAACGGGCGCCGGCCAGAAGCCGGACGTGTACGCCCCCTGGTGTCTCCCGAGGCCGGTCCGATGAGTTCCGTGTGCGCCAAACGCTGGAGATAAGGGGAGTGGTTCTTGGGAGATTTGGAGAGCCTGTGAAACAAATTTATAAGGAAAACCTGTTTATAATATGGACAGCATAACACAGAAAGTCAATAGGACACATGATAACAAAAACTTGGATTTGCACAGTATTAACCAACAGACAACAGTCTCCTTTGGTTTAGACTGTAATTCAAGGCTTTAGGATATGCCAGATGACTCCCGTAACAACAAAGTAATTGAGACTGGCAGTTTTCTCTTTATTACATCAATATTTTGTTATATTTGAAGGGAATTTGCTCCACAGACTTTGATAACACTAATTTGGAGGCCTGAATTTTTACTTCACTGTAATAGAATTTACTTGCCATATTCATTGTAACAGGAGCGCCCTGTTTAAATTTGCATTTTAGATAGAAACTAAGCTGTGTGGCAACATTTGTTACCTTATAAATTTATAAAGAAAGTACATAAACAACAATAAAGCACACTTTGGCATGAATGCAACCAAACAAATAACTTATGCATGATTTTAGAGTGCAGATCTTCAAACACAAATTGATTTGTGCAGTTAAACGAAGCCAGGTGAAAAGTTGAAAGTCACCTCTTCTTCGGCTGGTTTGCTCCCGTTTTCTTCAGTCCTTCCAGGTACTGTGCCACAAGCAAGTCTTCATAGCTGATGGCGTCCATTTTTGTTCCATGCCCAACTTGTCGTTTGCCCACAGGCGGCATGGTGCCAGACTAGTTTCTACACAGACACAGGATACAAAACAGGTGTTCACAACATCAAGGTACAGTAGAATCTTTCTGTGCCATGACCCTATCTTGTCTTGGTTCTAAACACATTAGAACCTACGTACATATTGGAATATTGGATGTGGTTGAAGTAGAGTGCTCAGCAATTTTACTTTTGATATCCATTGTCTTTGGCATTCTTCCAGTAACACTCAATGATCACAATCAAGTGAAGCTTCGATTAACAGAGAACTACTTTTTATCCAATAATCGATAGGGTAAATTATAGCGTAACATTGAGGTAATGACATGTTAAATCTTAATGCCACAGTGCAGTTCTTGCAAATTTCCATGCAGAGCTAACTTCTTCTCTTCTTCTTCCTGTAGTGTACTGTGCAGAAACCCCTGAGAGTATAAGGTCTAACACATTCACCACTCCAGTGTTCGCAATCCTTGTAGGAAAGAGTAGCACTACGGTACGTTTGCACAGCACTGTTTGGCAAATGATCTCCAAACATTGACAAACTCACTCAAAATATTCAACAGCCTCGACTATTAGTATTAGCATCCTGAGTGAGATTCAGTCCAGTAGAAAAGGAATTTTTTCATGTTTCAATAATACTTTAACACTTGTCGGAATATGTCAATCACAGCTACAGTGTAGTTCGCTCTGTGATAACTGCATTGCAGAGGAGGGCAAGTCCAAGATAATGTCCCCTCGGATGCTCAAAATTCATCTTGATTTGATTAAAAAATCATTGATATCATGTTGTAGCCAAAGAGTTAAATTGTATATTTCCAGCAAAGAAAATATTGAATTATGCAAATTTATGCAAGAAATACTGCCTTAATTTGCATAAATCAAAAACAAACAATACGTATGGGACAAATGAAAAATATTCATTTAAAATCAGCTGAATTTGTTCTTGCCCTAGTTCCTTTGTGGACATGACCCCTGTATGAGCTAGTATAATTTCCAATTGGTAAGACAAGGTCAGCAGATTAATTATGCAAATTATGCACTTTCCCAGAACGATGTGTCCCATACGTAAGGATTTGAGTATGTTTTTTTAATTTTTTTCTGAAGATTTCTAACATTAATCAATCATACTTTAGGAAGTTCTAATTTATCCATTTTAACTCCAGATTAGCAATACTAAATTTTAAAATTTAATTAGTCCTTCATCTTATAACTAATTTAAGTTTGCTTACGTATGGGACAAATGCCTTACGTATGGGACATTACATGCAAAGTGAATGGGAAAACCTCCTTTCGACATGGATGCTATATGTCCTTACATTTGTTTGGTTAATGGTTATCTTTGCACCTACTCTGAAGGATATGTCTATATATCTGCCTCTCCTACTCAGTTGACCTCAGGGAAGGTGTAAGAACAGCATTATTGAGTCATTCTATGATTAAGAAAGGAAAATATAGAATATACTTGTATTTTCTTATTTTCATTGCAGGCTGTGCAGCTGGTCTTCAATTAACATTCCTCCTTTTAACATTTTGATATTGGACATTTTCTTAATTCAGTTATCATTTTCAACTTTACCTCTCTACAAATTGACTAAAGTTGTCCAAGAGAATGGGATTCTCTGAGTGACATTTTAGGTGCAATACACTGTTCAGCATGTACTACAGGCTGTACAGCCTCAAAAGGGAAATACAAACAATTGTGGTTGTGGCGCTCATTGATGACAACATTACAGGTCTTACTGAAAAGAAAATCACTTGAGGTGACAGCAGGTAACTTTGTCATTTAGAGATGATAGCAAAGGAAAAACCCTATGAGAATACTTTCTATTTTGATATGATGTTTAATATTTCAACTGCACACCATCAGAATATGTCATGACCTATCAAGGCCATGAACATGATTTCTCAAAATCCTGTAAAATGAAGACTAGTTTGCATTTGCCATGAACCACACTATAAATACTGGATCTGTGGTTGGAGTGCTAACAGCACAAATTACACAAACAAATGGGGAATTCAATTTTATTTCCTATTTTGTGTTTGAAGAGACCTATGTGCTCTGTGCTCTGAGACACCTTCATCAACTCATACTTACTTACCCTACATCTACACAATTATCAACATGCATTGCAATCTGGTACTGTATAATCAAATGAGGTTATACGAATTTATCAAAATTGTAAAAGTTTCAGATCAGTGAGTTATTTAAGTGTTTCAAATCAAGAATTACATTTTCTCTTAAGATTAGAATGCACAAATGATAATCTTTCCTGTAGCAGTACACAAGCATACTGTACATAAAGTTTGTACTTATGTACATGTATGTACAAAGTAAAGCAAATTTTTTCGTCTTTAGTTTCATAGACCTGAAGCCAAACAATTTGAAAAAAACAAAGCCAGCATTGGTACATACATTCTTCTATCTCTTTGGTTACCATGGCTTTTAAAATCTAAAAGTTTCAGTAAAATTTGATTGATTTCGCAGAAGCTAAAATTCACATGGCAAAACATGATGATTACAGAGCAAAATGAAATACTCTTGTTGTTGTTGTGTTTTGTGGTGCATTTTAAATAATTATAGAGCTCTATAAAAACTTAGACAACTTGCAAGGTAAGCCTAGAGCTACTGAAAGTACCCACTTCAAACTGTATTTGCAAATTACATTGTACAATGTACATGACATTAGATTTTAAAGTTGAAATTAACAAGACTACAAATTAGTCATGGTACAGGGGAAACTCGGTATAACGAACACTGCTATAACGAGATATCGGTTATAACGAGGAAATTTTCTCGGTCCCAAATTTCCTTCCACACAAGTCTATGTAAAATGCTACTCTTATAGCGAGATCGGCTATAACGAAATAACTGCTATAACGAGATAAATTTTGTGACTTCCAAACAAAGAAAAACATAGTAAATCAAACCTGCTATAGCGAGGTAAAGCAAAATGCCTTCGGTAAAGCTTTACTTCGCCTGTGCTATCATCTTCCGAGATTGTAAAGCTTGATGCGCCAAAAACTGTCTTGTACACACATAATCATTAAGCACTCCAGCTAGCACTGCATGTTGTACGTGTGAAGTGTGTGTGTGCACGCACACTATGCAGAAAATGTAGTGGGACGGCCATATGCATACATGACATCATCATGACGTTTAGCAGGTGTGAGGCAATCTGATGCTGTGATTGGCCTTCTACTTTGGGAATTCCCCGTCTTCACACACACGCAGTCATAATGTACATACAGAATGTGTCACATACACACACAGCATTGTGCAGACCATATTCAAGCTTTCCACACAACACACACCCATACGATAACCACATACCAATCCACAGACGATCTTGTATGGATACAATCGCAAGCTATAAAATTTACAATTGAACATCTACAATTAATAAGAAACACATTCTTGATACTGGATTTCATTGGCGAAAAACATCTTCTTACCCATAAAGGTGAGTAATTCCCTCACACACAATATCAAGTTATCAGTATTGATTGAAATATGATGGGTAGTCCCACATGTGCAAATTAATGTCTTTATTTTATGCCTTCTTTTATGCCTACTGATATAACGAGATATCGGCTATAACGAGGAAAATGACTCGGTCCCGACCATCTCGTTATATCGAGTTTCCACTGTACATGTATGCTATATCAAGGTCGCAAGCTAGAATTCACACATTTTTTTTTTCCACTTGATAAAAAATATTGACCAGAGTATTACAAATGGGCTAGAAATAGAGTGTCAGTATACTGTATTTGTATGTGTAGACACCATGAGGACAGTGTTAATGCATGACGGAATCTAAACTAAGACATTTAATTGTAAATTGGTAATTACTTTTATTTGTCTTGCTTTTGTTAGGTACCTGAACCAGGAAAGTACCCACTTACAAGTCTATTTCATTTGTTACATGTTGTAGTATGATTTGTGGAACTGAATATGACACTATGGGGAAATTTAAAGTCATTTCCATGAATGCACTTGTGCACTAAAGACAAATGTCCCATACGTAAGTTGAGCCATGTCCCATACGTAAGGTGTACTTTTGTTAATTAAACCAACTTCATGAAAACATGCTTTAGGCGCACCTGGTAAAGTAGGGACTGCGAGCGACGGAGAGCGACACTCAGCGACCGGGACATATTGCGAGAACAATGAAGTGCGTCGCAGTATGTTTTTACTCCGTCGCTAAGCGTCGGTCAAAGCACTACGCGCCATCATTTTGATGATACCGCGACGCTTGCCGACGCTTGCTGACACTTGCCGACACCCTCAAAAGAAGCTGTTGATTATTTCTATGTTGCGTGACCTCCGCTCACGCAAGCGTTCGTTTTGATAGTGCCGACGTTTCGGGACATGGCGCTTGAGATATAGCGAGATTTCTGAATGGTCACGGCCAGTGCTTAAATTGAATAGCGAGCGACGTGTCCAGACGCACCTCTCCTGATTACAAATGATGCTTGTGATAGCCCGACGATGAACGACGTGTCCCGACGCTTTCCTTTGTCTCAACATTGGTTATGAGTTGATTTGCGTTTCGTTTTGGCTATAAGATGGTGAAAAGAAAACGTAATTATGGGGTGTGATCTCACTGAACGGGGAACACTTTGAAAGTAGCGATCGAAGAGGGTTTATGAAAACACATGTAGGTCTACACTCATACGCGAATGTATGCCTTAATTAGGCAGCTCCATACATGTAAAATTTTGAATGCATGAGGTTAGATCTTTTTTTATCTGTCAAGTGACTCAAGAACTAAATACAGTGTATTACGAAGTCGTCCTATTTCTCCCGTAGGAAAAAGTCAGATGTTTGTCGTTACTTTTGGAAATGAACAGCGGCAACAATTGGCTCCGCAAGATGCTAAAATTAATGTCAGATGTTTCATTTTAATTTTGGAAATGAATAATGGTAATATTCGTATGATACTAAAACGTCGGATGTTTGTTTATATTTTTGGAAATGAATAACGGTAAGATTCAGCTCCATACGGTGCTAAAATTGATGTCAGATATTTGATTTTGCGATCGGAAATGCATAAGGATAACATTTGGCTCCGGAAGATGCTGAAATAAATGTCGAATGTTTGCTATGACTTTCGGAAATGATTAACAATAATATTCAACTCCGTACGATGATAAAATAAACGCCGCATGTTTGCTTTTACTTTCGAAAGTAAATAGCAACATTCGGCTCCAGAAGATGCTAAAATAACTATCACATGATTGCTTTTACGTTCGGAAGCGAATAGCAGTAATATTCTGCTCCATACGATGCTAGAATATTGTCGGATGTCTGCTTTTTAAATTTCGAAATGAATAACAGTAACATTGATTCATTAAAATTGATGTTTGATGTTTGCTTTGACGTTCGGAAATGAATAACAATCATATTCAACTCCGTATACGATGATAAAATAACTGTCTGATGTTTGCTTTTATGTTTGAAAGTAAATAGCAATAACATTCAGCTCCGGAAGATGCTATAAATGCCGGATGTTTACTTTAACGTTCGAAAGTAAATTAGCGATAACATTTAGCTCTGTAAGATGCTAAAGTAAATGTTGAATGATCCCTTTGACGTTTGGAAATGAATACCAATAATATTCATCTCCGTGTGATGGTGAAATAAATGCCGGATGTTTGCTTTAATGTTCGAAAGTAAATATCAATAACATTCAGCTCCGGAAGATGCTAAAATAAATGTCGAATGATCCCTTTGACGTTCGGAAATGAATAACAATAATATTCAATTCCGTACTATGATCAAAATTAATGAATGTCGGATGTTTGCTTTTACTTTCGAAAGTAAATATTAATGACATTCGGCTCCGGAAGATGCTGATATAAATGTCAGATGATTGATTTTACGTTCGGAAGTGAATAGAAGTAACATTCTGCTCCATACGATGCTAAAATAAATGTTGGATATTTGCTTTTACATTTCGAAATGAATAACAGTAACATTCAGCTGCGTTTGATGGGAAAGTAAATGTCTGATATCTGCATTGACGTTGAAAATTAACAACAGTAGGCCCTACTATTCGGCTCCGTACGATGCTAAAATAATATTGTCAGATGATTCATTTCACTTTCGGAAGTGGACAGCAGCATTCGGCTCCGTATGATAATGAAATAAATGTCGGGTGTTTGCTTTTAAATTTGGAAATGAATACCAGTAATATTCTGCTCCGTACGATGCTAAAATAATAAGAGATTGTAGCTTTTACATTTGGAAATGATTAACGGTATCAATCGGCTCAGTAAGATGCTAAAATAGATAGCGGATGTTTGCTTTGACGTTCGGAAATGAATAAGGATAACATTCAGCTCCCTAAGATGCTAAAATGAATGTCGGTAGTTTGCTTTTACATTTGAAAATGATTAACGGTAACATTCGTCTCCGTAAGGTGCTAAAATACTAGTAAATGTTGCATGATTGCTCTTACAATCGAAAATGAATAACGGTAACTTTCGGCTCTTTATAGTGCTAAAACGTTAATGTCGGATGTTTTAAATGTCTGCAAATGCTCCCATGCACTTTCTCATTTCAAACGTAAGTTGTGACCACCTGAATAGGCATCAACTTTTAACTAACTAACAGTGTGTGGGATTATTCCGAAGGTGCCTTAGTCTGAAAACTCTTAATCCGGCACGAAAATGTATTTATTTATTTATTTATCTATCTATCTATCTATCTACCTATTTGTTTATTTATTCATTTATCTTTTGAGTTTAACAACGTTGAGAATATCGACCCCCGTTTCGTTTTCGAGTCGACGATTCTTCAAAAAACGAAACTTGTTTTTCCCCCTTCGTCAATTTGGGATTTACGAGCCTTCGGAATGACTGTAACTTATGTTTTTGTTTTTTTTTTCTGTCGATTAGGGGATGGGGGGGGGGGGGTAATTCAGAAAATGAATATAGAAGGGAGTGAAATTCTTGAGGCAAGAAATACAAGAAAGTGAAATTCTCAGTTTGATATCGTTAATTTTTTTTGCGTGATGTTTGTATTCTGGATAGAGTCATGTACTTATTCCATTGGTTCGTTCCTCCGAATCTTAGCCTTCGTAACGAACTTTAAGTAACGAACTGTAACTTTATGTTTTGTTTTGTTTGTTTGTTTTTCAGTCGAGCAGTGGAGGGGGAAGGGTAATTCAGAAAAGAAATATATAGACGGCATCAGGGAAAATTTTGAGGCATGAAATCAGTTTCTCAGTTTGACATTGTTAATTTCTTTGCGTGGTGGTTATTATTCCAAAAAGAGTCAGGTATGATGATACTAGGTGTACTTATATTCCGATGGTTCGTTCTTCAGTATCCGAAAAACGCAAATTCCATGTTTGTTACTATAGTAATCTGAAAGTGTACTAGGGTTTGTTAATCCGAACATTTTGTGACATTCCGAAGGTTCGTTAATCTGAAAATGGGAAATACGGTTCGTTAATCTGAAAACGAATAACGTGGTCAAAAATTTGTTTTGTTTTCGGATTAGCAGCATTTAGAAAACCAAACCTTCCTTCGTTTTTGAATTGACGAATCTTCAAAACAGCAACACAATTTTGTTGTTGCTTTTATTTTTTTTTTCGAATAACGAGACTTCGGAAATTGCAAACTTTCAAAGTAACGAACAGTTACGATCTTTTGTTAATCATTAAAGCGAGCAGTGGAGGATAATTCAGAAAAGAAATATAGACGGGAGGAATACTACAGTAATCTTTGATTGATGATGATGTTGGTCATGTTTCTGAATGTTTATAGAAAAAGGCTGAGTGATCTGAGTGATGGTGATGATAAGTTATTACTAATGCGAGTGTAAAAGACAGCTTGCTGAACATACTTCTTTCCCTTCCGGCCCATGAATGATGAAAAAAAAAATACATACACCTCACAACAAAAAGAACCACGTGCTAGCAACCTTCGTAAAGTTAAATCTAGACGTTCATTACCAGCAAAGGGAAAAAAACACAACAGTAACTGAAGCAAAGAGATTGTGTATGCACTCTCTGGCATTACGAGAAACTTGACACCCCACCCCTCTCCCCTCTTGTGGAAAATTTCCACAAAACCAGGTGCCAGACCCAAGGTGCCAGACGAAAGAATGCGCGCACTGGGGAATAAACCGCGTGTAAATAGCCTGGAAATATCGATCGAAGAACTATAGCTCATGAGTTGTCATCGCAAAGAACATGATTCTAATTATAGCCTTTCTTTTGACCATTAGTAGAAATATCGAACAGTTTATTATCGTGTACTTACTTGAGTATTTCAAATGTTTACTGAACTAAAAAATTGTATAGGAAGGGATTGATTACTCACAGAAATATTCACAAATATTCACAAATTCACTACGAGTATGTGATGCAGCCACTAACCGGTTAGACAGCAAAATCCTGGCAATTTCACGCTCACAACTACGTATTACTTTGGAAAGTTTGAAGGAACTTCACCTACGAACTGTGAAGTTATTTGGCTGTCAACATTCGTTCGTTTTTGTTTTTTGTCTTGTTTTTGTTTGTTTTTTCCTCGTTTAAAAGACATGATTTCTTCGTATGGAACGTAAACTGTTTAGCGAACATCGTTATGGCAGACTTTCAGATATCAGTCAGGGGAAAAGAAACTCGAATAGTTAAGATGTTTAGAATCCAATAAATAACATTAAAAAGCCTGAAAAATAACACATGACTATGTTTTATAGTAAACAATAACTGAATATACCCAAAAAAAAGTTTGCATTGAAAGAAAGATATTATTCAGAGGGGTGAAGGTTCAGATGCGAGTTTCTTCACTTTGTCTCCCTCACAAATTAAATTTGTTAAGATCGCAACTGCTGATCTGTAAATCCGCAAACATGTATACATCGCGTACAGTAGCTCAGTACATAAACACGTAGTACTCGAGAATCTTTATAATCGTGCTGCTGGTACACAAGCTGGACGATACTATTACTAAGGCATACTAATATGTCGTAATGTTTGTTTAGTCATTTTTTTTTTGCGGACTAGCCAAAATTGAATCAGGGTAGTGATTTGACAACAGTAAGTGAATAAAGACAATCTGAACTTACTCGCTGCCTTATTGTGATGTGGAGCGAGATTTACCTTGCATTTTAAAAGGCGAGTTTTCTTTCTGTTAGAAATCATGCAACTGATCTCTGCAATATTAATGTACGAGTAGGCCCTTTAGCTTCTTACTTAGTCTAAACACGATTTCAGTCGATTTTGCTATCAACAGTTCAAGTTTTTGCGTTTGTAAACGGCATTCACTGGTGCTTGCTTGTTTGCTTGCTTGGTACATTTCTGTCATGCGGCTGGCAGTTCGTGACTTATAATCTCCTCTCTTTTACGGTCAGCAACGATTTGATTAAACAAATTCATAGGGTTCATCAACAAGATGGTGCACATCGTGATACAATGCGTATTCAGCACATTGGCGTGGTGGCATAGAAAATTAATGAACAAGCACTAAGCTTCTTTTTTTTTTTCACGCATCGCACTGTGTCTTGCAAGGAAGGTGTCTCAATGACCCCTACACCACAGACTTTCAAGTACATTGTACAGAGTAACTTTGATCAAAGACAATTAAGGCTTGTCGATTTCAAAACAGAATGTCCACGCCACGCCTCGTGCGAACAAAAGACGGATTAGGAGGCAACTCATTCACTAACTACCCAGCCCTGTCGCTGCAAAGAATATTGCACTGCGTCTGGTCGGGCTTACTAGCAATTCCCTCAGAAGAAGGTGACGGGCACTCTCCACAGAACTCTAAAGAAGTTCTATGGCACTCTCCCGTTTCGGGACAATTTTCACAACAATTTAAGATAATTTGTGACTGAAAAAACAAAAACAACAATTTTGAGAATGAACTGGATGATGACACATTTGCTCCTGCGATAATTGTTCTTGCATGTATTTTGTGCATGTGAAAAAGCGTTCGAACTTTGATTCCAGTGTACCGTGGAAACTCGATGTAGGCATTGGAGATCCTGATGTAACAAAATAATACCCGATATAACAAACTAATTTCTCCGGTCCCAACGAATTCATTTTCTGTTTTGTATTGTTTATTGCCTACTGATAAAGATTACAAAGAACAAAATATGTCTGTCTCAAAGATCTCGTCATAGCGAGTTGCCACGTGTTGACTTTGTATAATTTTCGCGTGGTGTTCGGTGCTGCAAACTTCGGCGAGGGCCTTTACTCATTGTTTTATTTCCGCTGTTTCTCATACCTCGTTTGGTACGATTTCTTTCGTTTAATGTCACTTTATTCGTTCCCTTTGTTTCGAAGTACCGGTATGTAAAAATTCTTTCAGGTGTCTCTCTGGTTACTGCACATGCATTTTCGTAACGGCGATTTCTCCAATTTGCTGTAGTGTAGTATTTCGAAGGAAGTTCGCTCCCAGCCTCTTCGGTGTGCTGTGTGATATTTTGTATAGTGTTTGTGTTGTTGTCTGAGAGGTTGTTGTTACTTTGTGATTAGTTTGCTTATGTGTTATCTCGAGTGATGATGGTGGTCGTGTTCCTTAATTTTGATACGAAAAGGGCCAAATGATCTGAGTGATGGTAATGATAATTACTGATGCTGGTGTAAAAGACAGCTTGTTGAGCTACGTGTCCTCCGTCTGATTTCATTTCTCCCTCTTTCACTCTTCTTCTCTTCCCATGAATGATGGAAAAAATACATACACCTCACCTTCGTTAAGTTAAAACTAAATGTTCATTACCAGCAAAGGGGAAAAAATAAGGGGAAAAACACGAACGGATTGTATGCGGTCGACACCACCCCCCCCCCCCCCCCCCCCCCCCCCCGGCCCCCGTTGTGGGAAATTTCCAAAGAAGCATGCACCAGACCCCAGGTGCTGGCCACACGAAAGAATGCGCGCACTTGAATTCTGGTTGTAAACAACGTGTAAATAGCCTGGAAGTTAAATCGATGGAAGAACTAGCTCGTGATCTCATGATTCTACGCTACACACCATGGTTCTATAGCCTTTCTTTTTGGTCCATAACAGAAATATCGAACAGTTGTCTGTATAGCGTATTAAATCAGGCATTTCAAATCTTCACTGAAATATAAAAAGGGATTTGCTAATCACTGGATTCAAAAATATTTCTTCGTATCGAACGTAAACTGTTTACCGTTATTAAGCACAGCTACTACGGCGCATTCGATCCATGGATCCGAACTTGCAGTATACAAACCTCAAAGAAGCCAGAAGCACATAGAGCCTTCCTTTGAACTTGAAAGTAAAACCATGTGTTTCGCACACTGGCACGTCCAAACACAGCGTGGCATTTAGCGATAATTATTGTTATCGCAGACTTTCTGATTTCAGTCATGACAGAGGAAAAGAAAATGGATTCACGTACTTCGGAAAATGATGTTTAAAATCCAATAAATTGAAAAATGAAAAAGCCTGAAAACAACACATGTCTATGTTTTCTAGTAAACAATAATTGAAAACATCCTTAGAAAGTTTTGCATTCTCTCACACAAAGAGGTCTCTTGAGAAGATGAAAGCATTCCCCGTCCCCCGTAAGGCAGGGTTACAGTTCATTATTCCGAAGGTTCGTCATTCCGAAGGATCTTTAAATAGTCCGAAGGTTCGTTATTCCAAAAATGAAAAAAGGCTCGTTATTCCGAAGGTTCGTTAATCCAAAAATAAAATAAGGCTCGTTATTCCAAAGGTTCGTTCTGGACCCTCTTTCATTTCGGATGAACGAACCTCCGGAATAACGAACCGTATTTAATTTCGGATTAACGATCCTTCCGAATAACGAACCCTATTTCATTTTCGGATAAAGAAGCCATTGGAATAGCGAACCCTATTTAATTTTCGAATTAACGAACCTTCGAAATAACGAACCTTTGGAATAACGCCACAAAATGTTCGGATTAACAGACCCTTTTTCATTTTCGGATTAACGAACCTCTAGGCATAGGGAATTTGTGTGTTTCGGCATGTTGTTATACGACACCGAGATAACAGTCCATGTGAGCACCTCTCCAAGTTTATACCGTCAAGGGACTTTGAAAGTTGTCGTGCGTGTCTGTGGGTGTTCAGGTAAGTTATAATCGACGCTGAAAATCATCGAAGAGTCCGTCGACGTTCAGTCGACGAGGGAATTGCAAACTCAACGGCTGCTTATAAGGTACCACCAAGATAGGAAAGAATGAATTTTATGAAAACAAAAACAAATGAATGAACACGAGTGTGAGCAGGTACCAAGGTATGTTGTGATACACATCGATAATAACATTTTATTGGTGATGCAGTTATGTTCCCTATCTATATACATTACCTTTTTGTCTTAATACTAGATGAATGATGATACTGTTGATTCGTGAATGGACAGAGAAAAATAAATCGTGATGAATGAACAGTCACTGATGCCAACATGTGAATGTCCAGACCCCCTTCTTTGATGAACACCACTTTTTAAAATCTTTTCGTATTTAATCAGTGGGTATATAAAGACGAAATTTAGACGAAAAGTTTAATGACATAGGTTTATACAGAATTTAAAACTGCTGTCATGAATGTGACAGCTATATAGAGCAGATCTATATCAGCAAGATAATGTTCTCTCTTTGAAAACAATGTGGTTTTACCAAGAATTACAAACAACGCACCAACGCGCGCTGGAAGATTAAATACTACATTAGTATGCTTCATGATGATGACTACAATCGGCCTCGTATCTATACTTGCCACTAAATACAACTGTTCTTAGTGGGTGCAGTTCGTTATTCATTATAAAGTAAAGAATGGCATTATAAAGTAAAGAAATTCGGCAGTTTATATCCTTAACTTTTCCACAGCTGCGTGCAGTCACCAGCTGTCCGAAATACTTCCACAATCCCCTTTTCCGTGTCTCTGTCCAGCGTGTATAGGCACTCTCTTTATCTCTTTCTTTTCCTTCTTCCCTTAAATTTGTTTTTTTTTTTGCCATATTCCTTTCAATCGTATCCCCCTCAGTTTAGTCATGTCATGTTGTTGTGTCTCTGTTCTTTGTTTCATTTTGTCTTTTTTTTCTGTATTATGTATTATGTACATGTATATACTTGTAATTATAATAAGTATTTTTGAAGATTTTTTAGAGTGGTCCACAATCTACAAGCAATGCTTTTTAGTGGACCCCCCAGTTCTCATTTTTTTAATCCTTCAAACATAACTTTGTAATTCCAGTATGTGTGCATATCTTTGTAAGTTTGTTGATTACCATTGATCGTTATATTTTGCAATGTGTATATGCTTATGATTGAATTTGAGATTTACCTTGTGTTATGTTTTGTGGAATGAAAGAAAAAAATGAAAATGAAAATGAGAATGAAATAAATCAAATCAAATCAATTCAAAATTCAGAAGGTTCGCTATTCTGAAGGTTCGTTATTCCGAAGGTTCGTTGATCCGAAACACGCAAATTCCCTATACCTTATAGAGGTTCGTTAATCCGAACATTTTGTGGCGTTATTCCGGAGATTCGTTAGTCCGAAAATGAAATTCGGGAATAACGAACCTTCGGAATAACGAGCTATAACCTACTTAGTAGCACGTAAGGGACTATCACAATTTGCTGAAGGTCTCAAAGAACGCATTTAAGAGAAGAAAACGAATCACGTTTTACTTCCAAATCCGTAGTATTTAGAGTAACTTTACACTTCATTAAGACATTATAAGATAATGATTAATCTTCTCTTCTTTGTTTGCCAGTACAGTTTAGCGTTTTCTATTCATTAAAAAACAGCAGTCGCCATTCAGAGAGGGACGCCTCGGGACGCATGATGACGCACATTCTGCAGAAAGCAAAATAAAATGTGATGAATTGTAGGCCTATATGCTGTGGCGACGGACATCCAGTCGCTGGTAATCCAGAATGCGTCCGGCATGCAGGCATTCTCTACTTCATTCCCGGTCCACGCATTCTGCCTGCACTGAGAATGCCCTATTGTTACTCCCCTCAGCCTTCTGAATAGAGGCATTCCGTCGTATTCCGAGAATGGGGATTATAAAATCCTCTATTCAAGGCGTCCGGAATGCGTCCGAGAATGCAGACGCATTACTGAAACCATTCATTCACGAAGAATGATAGCGGCCTCGTGCACCTCTACGATTGTCTTTGACCTTCAAAAGAACGACACGCCGCCCTGTTGCGTTGTGAGAAAGAAAAGTCGCGCCATATTATACACGTTGTATTTCAGTTTCAGTGTGAAATAAAAAAAAAAAAAAGATGAGTAAAAGTGTCTCTGGAAACGGATTTCTAACACAGAGATTTTGTTTTTGTTCGATTTTTCTGTATGTTGGTTAGTTTGTTTTTTACGACATAATACTCGTCGCCTAAAGTTGCGTTTCGTACCGCAGTTCGATACATTCGTATTTTTTCTTGCCAGATTGAGACGCCAACCCCGTTGCTAAGAGGTACCTACCAGGTATACCGTCAGGTCTCGACACTAGCGGTGGCCCGGGGCCATCAAAAAACGCACGTCGGGCACCAAAGTTTCATATATTTTTATGAAGATTTTGGTGGACCGATCGGGCCACCAAGAAAAGTCGGATGTTTGCCTTTATACTTTTGGAAATGAACAGCGCTAACAATCGACTCCGTATGCTAAAATAAATGTCGGATATTTGTTTTTATTTTCGAGAAATGAATAACGGTATAATATCCGGCTTTGTATGATACTAAAATTAATGTCGGGTGTTTGCTTATACTTTTGGAAATGAATACAGTAAGATTTAGCTTCGTAAGGTGCTAAAATTTATGTCAGATATTTGATTTTGCGTTCGGAAATGAATGAAGATAACATTCGGCTAAAGTAGATGCCGGATGTTTGCTGTTATGTTCGAAAGTAAATAGCAATAACATTCGGCCCCGGCAGATGCTAAAATAAATGTCGAATGTTTCCTTTAACGTTCGGAAATGAATAACGGTAATATTCGACTTTGTATGATACTAAAATAAATGTCAGATGTTTTCTTATACTTTAGGAAAAGAAGAACGGTAAGATTCAGCTCCGTACGGTGCTAAAATTAATGTCGAGTATTTGATTTTGCATTGGGAAATGAATAAGGATATCATTCGGCTGTGTATAAGATGCTAAAATAAATATCGCACGTTTGCTTTGACGTTGGGAAATGAATAATAATGATATTCAACTCCTTACGATGGTAAAATAAATGCCGGATGTTTGCTTTTATGTTCGAAAGTAAATAGCAATAACATTCGGCCCCGGAAGATGCTAAAATAAATGTGGAATGTTTCCTTTAACTTTCGGAAATTAATAACGATAATATTCAACTCCGTACGATGATATTAAGATGTTTGATGTTTGCTTTTATGTTCGAAAGTAAATAGCAATAACATTCGGCTCCAGAAGATGCTAAAACAAATGTCGAATGTTTGCTTTAACGTTCAGAAATGAATAACGATAATATTCAACTCCGTACGATGATAAAATAAATGTCACATGTTTGCTTTTACGTTCGAAAGTAAATAGCAATAACATGCAGCTCCGGAACATGCTAGAATACATGTCGAATAATTTTCCTATCTGTAATTTGCCCGTGTGCTTCATGGTTGTGAGGGTAGCTCTTAGCCACGCTGGTCTGTAATTTCATACACAGCCCTGTCGCTTTAAAAACGCTTTGTAATACATTATAGGTCCTGCAGTATAAGATCAGTAACTTGTAATCATTCGTAGTGACGTAGAATGCGTTTGTATTGTAGCAACAGCACTGATTTTCATATTATTATTCATATCAGTTCAATTCTATTTGATCAAAATCCGGTTAATTTCGCATGATCGGCGTTTGATGACAATAATAATGGAACTGTGCAAAAGTATAGGAGACAACATGCTTAGCGGACGATTCCTCCTTTTGATTCCCCTCTCCCTGTCTCATTCCCTCTCAGCTCACTTTGATCTTTCCTCTCCCCAGCCCACCCGACAAAGAAGAAGTTCGGTACAATACAAAAACAAAAACAAAACTAAACTAAAACTAAAACAAAACAAGGAACAT
This sequence comes from Diadema antillarum, assembly GCF_040938485.1. Lineage (NCBI taxonomy): Eukaryota > Metazoa > Echinodermata > Echinoidea > Diadematoida > Diadematidae > Diadema > Diadema antillarum. The sequence continues at coordinate 108,196 of NW_027272152.1, read as the reverse complement.
GTGCTGGCAGAATAAATGGGAATGATACCTATGCCCCAGCCAGGCCAAGCTTGTGGAAATTTCCATGAAAGCAGAGTGGATCAATCAATAAGTTAGTGTTGCCTGCCAGCAAAGGAATGCGCGTATGCATTCCTTCACACCCCACCCGTGTTGTAAACCACGTGTAGATATCAATTAGACAGTCTGGCCTGGGAGTGGGAGTGAGCCAGGGACATGCCTCTAGCACTAGTCTTGAGTAAAAGCCCCTTTTGAGTTCCTGTAAACGTCATATGATACTGTTTTGTCTTTCTTTTCGCCTAAAAAAAAGCATATAGCGAACAGACCTCACCTCCCTGATATCACAAATGGTCATGTAGCCATGCAAAAGGATTGATTTATCCCTTCTAGGCGAAAACTGAATTAAATGTCCTTTGATAGAAAATTCGAAATCTAGCATGCCTGGATAAAGACTACCTTGGTACCTTCGCAATATGTACCAGGCCAGCCTAGCCAGAGCCACATGTTCGATCGTTGAGAGCTCGCGAAGGAAGCAAAATGGTGAGCTAGTAGCGGCATGTACGTACGTATACAAAATGCACCTCATTGGTGAAAGCGTGGGGCTGATCGAATGCATTCTAGAAGACAAAGGCTGTGAACCCTGGCAAATTAATCCTGTTGGTAGTGTTACCGTTAGGTTTTAACAGACAATAGAGAGATTAGACAAAGTCACCCTCATTGTTGATGCATTCTCAGTTTCATTCCGGAATGCCCGGCTTACTATGTATTTCTAGGCCCTGTTAAGCTGAGCATTCCCAGGCGACGGCCGGAATGGGTATAGAATGCGCGCATTCTCGAGTGCATGTCACTGAGATAAAAGGTACTAAGTATTCCGAACGCATTCTGGAATAGATACCAACGAGTGGATGTCCGTCGTGCCTAAAAAGTTGTTAGGACTGACAGGGCTCGCTGGCCCTGTGAGAGATTTGACTTGCAACTGCAAATAAAGTAATACAGTTTTGCCTGAAACTTTGCGTTGAATTAGAAACAAACGCAAATTGGCATTGGATTAGTCAAGGTTGCCTTCGATATTTTCCCTACGAAATCGTGCGTCCGCTTATAAATAGCAATGAACTTGCTTGCAATAAAATGCAAATTTGCGTACGGCTCGCTCTCGCTCGGGCGGGAACTTGCATTTGTTGATGCTTTACCTCTCGCAACTACTGAAATTTCCCAAGCTCGGTGCTTAGATTATGTGCACTATACCACACGCTATAACACATAATACTTTATGCGTATCGGGGATTTTCGGATCGATCGGGAGTTGTAGCGAACGAGTAGCGCGAAATGGTAAATTCGCGATTTTTGTAAGCATCGGGCAGCAATTCTACCTTCATACTTAATGCCGAATTTGGTTCGAAACTGCACTGCTGAGGAGCTGAATCATGTCAGAATTCATTTCTGTAACCTAGAAAATCAGTTAAGTGTAATTTTCAGGTCAAAACAGTGCTTGGCCCCAAACCCTCCTATTGCCGATGGCTTCGCTTTGTCTGCTAGTAATATGTAGCACTTTCTATTCCATTTGATTAGTGAAGGTTGCGTTCGATATTTGCCTACGGAATCACGCTTCCTTTTAGCAATGAACTTCCTTGCGTTTAAATGAAAATTTACGTACGGTGCGGGGACTTGCATTTGATGTTTTAGCTCTCACAAGTCACAGCTATGCTTCATAAAATTTCATCTCAAGCCCAGGGCGCAGATTGTGTGCCCAAGTATATACTCGGACGCTGCACTACGTACACGCACGCGTATCGGGGATTCGGATCATTGATGAGTAGCGAGCGCGCGAGTAGCGCGAATTAAACGGTAAACTCGCGATTTTTTTTAAGCATCAAGCAATAGTATATTTATGGCATTTCTTCCTTAATACTAATTGCCGAATTTGGTTCGCAGTTGCATTGCTGAGGAGTTGAATCATGTCACAATTCATTTCTGTAACCTAAAATACATTTGCACATGTATCAGTAAGTGTAATTTTCATGTCAAAATAGTGCGTGGCCCTAAATCCTGGATTGCCGATGGCTTCTCCGCTTAGCACTAGTAGTATAAGCTTTCTATTCATTACGAAACAAAAGTCGCCATTCAACGAGGGACGCCTCGAGACGCATCGGGACGCATCGGGAGGGTAGAGGGAAGGAGCTTATTTTGCGGACGCAGCGAGACGGCCACCAGGTAAGCTCCTTTTCGTACATGCAACGGTCCATTTGTGAGGGCTCGTCTTTTACAAGTATACTTGGGAGTTAGCCGACGCTTTGCGACGCTCGGCGGCGCCCGCCGACACGCAGTCTAAACTACTGGTTGTATGCCGTCGCTAACCGTCGCTGGGTGTCCTTTGACGTCGGAAATTGAAAGAAATTTACAGAAGCGTCGCACCGCGTCGCTCGCCGTCCCTAGTTTACCAGATGCGCCTTATTGTTTTGCAGTGAAACTTTGCTGAAAGATACCTCAGTATTGTACCTTTCTTCACTTCTAGACAGAACTTGATCAGTAAGGTACTTTCAGAGAATTTTCAATGCAAACTTTATTTTGAAAAATCCAGTTTTTCTCTGGTCCCATATGTAAGTTGCCATATTTTTCTTAATAAAATACTTAACCCAAGGTCAAATGACATCAAACTTAAACACAATATTCTTCTCAGGGATACCAGTCATCCTGATGATAAACAGTAAAATCCAAGTGCTCCTTCATTACTTTTCAGAGGTTTGAAATCTCTGAATGTCCCATACGTAAGGTGCGCGATATCTTGGACTTGCCCAGGAGCAGACAGCGCGGCACGGTGTACAAGACATGTTCAGGGAAGCAATCGCCATGATTGATCTGAATATAGCTATCTCACAGCGATGAAAGCAAGTTATTCTACATGGTATCTTTAAAAAGATAATACTTTTTTCACCTTTTCTCTCAGCTTGTACCGAGTCATGGTAGCGAATGATTGAGGATTGGGGTTGTTCGTGTTGTGTGTGTACGTGTGTGTGTGTGCGTATATGTTTGAGGGGGGGGGGGGTGTGTGTGTGTGCGAATGAAAGAAGATTGTAATGTAAAAAAATGCGGTTATAAGACAAGGGTGAAAGAATATTTAAAGCCTTAAATGAAAGGCTAGGGAAAGGGGGAAAAGGAAATATAAAGATTGAAAACAGAAGTGCACTTGTGTCTAGGTAGAATAATAGAATGAGAGAAATGAATCAAAACTGGATGAAAGCAACTTTAGATGATTCTGAAGGAAGAAATGAAAGAATTATACAGGTTGAAAAGGAAATTATGAAGAAAAGGTTTCATTAGAATGACACATTTATAGAAAAAAAAAAAGATATTGGAGAGGATAGTAGACAGGAAAGGCCTTGGTAGTTAGAGGAAAAAACAACCCATGAAGGAAAAAATCAAACAATTCATAGGCAGAAAGTACAGTTGAATAGGAAATTTAGAAAGTTGGACAAGAGAAAAACGACAAAGAAATGATTGATGGGAAGGAAAAGTAAATTCAGGTATAGATTCTACCTGAAAATGAAAGAAAAAAAGAAAGAAAGATACTGTAAGTGGAGGCATCCCAGCACACACTGGCGCATGCACTCAGCTCAACCGCTTAAAGCTACAACCACTAGACTAGATGTCTAACGCAAGACTTGGCAGCAGAAAAGTTTTTTTTTTTAAATAGCTTTTCAACGACACCATTTTTTGAAGACGCTTTGTTGCTACATTCAGATCAAATGATCGACCCTTAGCATGCACTGAACATATTCATATACTAGTAGGCCTACCATACTGTGCTTGTGTACAGAGCAGAATTTCAAGCGATCTAGATTTTCCAATGATTTTCCAACACTTGACTTATAAATAAATACTCATGATAACAGTTAAAAGTGTTAACACTTTACATTTATTCATCTTTGGAGACTCAGATGCAAGTATAATAAGAGGTTACTGAAAAACAAGGGTGAGTTTGTGCATGTTTGGAGATCATATGACAAACAGGTGCGAAAGTAACGTTACACGACCTCACTTCTATTAGTACACTAGCGCCAATGTTATTCAAATTCTACAAAATTCAACAAGTCTTGTTGCATACACTACTTGTCACTAGATCTAGCTTAGCAAAAACTAGCGAGTCACTATTCCCTAGCTAGCCTAGTCAGAAGTAGTAGAACACTAACGTTACATGTAAGTTGATGTAGTTTAGAATCCTCACATCACTGTAGTCTGTGCTGCAACGCGTAGATAACACTGATCGATTTTTGACAGGTAGGCCTACACATAGAGCACATAGGACCTAGAGTAGAGTCTATACAAACCTGGATGAATAGGCTGTAACTGTAAGGTGCTAGGACAGTAGGAGCGTTGAGTCTACCCCTATTTACCCGTGAACGCCGGTGGCCCGGTAGTGGCCCGGTAGGCATGAGTGTGGAACGTTGCAGCTCAGCAGCAGTAGCGGTTCACTGCTGCACTGCCAGCGAAAACAATTTCAAATCGTACGCTCACTAGCTAAATGTATAATTTCATGGAAACAATGAAAGTATGCTCAAGCAAAAGTAAAGAATGGAGGCAAACTTACATCTTCTGTTGCTTCAGATGCAGTAATCTAGGGCTAGGACGTGAAAGAATGCATGGATCGTACAAACACTAAAGCAATACCCGCTGTGGATTGTCATGGTGACGTCAGGTCAGCAGTTATTAAGACTGTGTGATCGATTATCGCAGAGGGCAGCATACCTGATATGAAATTGGATTGATTGACTTCCGCACTAGTACAGTACGTGCTCATCAATGCTTTGCATGCAAGCAGTGCAAGTGTATGCATCCGTAGTCTAGTCCGGTGGTCTTGCATGAAATCGCCATGCAAACTCAGTTCAGACCCGTCAAAATTCTCTGACCATCCTATCCCGACCCGTGGCTATCTCTCGAAAGGACGGAGTGTCCAATATTTCCTCAGTATAACCTCTGTTTATTTAGTCTTTGCAGACTGCTAGGATGGCTACTGAGGCGAAATGGGCTGTACAAAATGGAGATCTAGACAAGTTAACACAAATTGCAGACTCATCATCGGTATGTAATAAAATAACGGAATGTTTTCGGATAGGCAATGTAGAACCTACGTGTTCTCCGAGAACTGGCAAGTCGTGTGTCCCACACGTACAATCTTGTGTCGTCAAACTTGAATCACGCAAAGGGCGTTGTTCACCTACGCTGCTACAGCTTGTTGACTAGATTTCTAATTAAGGGACATCAAAAAGACGAAAGTGGAAGAAAAGGGAAGACAAATTGAGTTCTAGAGCCTAGACGTATGGTCTAGAATGTAATTTTATCTCTATTGCTACATTGTCAATTTTCATTGCATTGCATTGTTACAAGTATACAACATGACTGTGTAGTCTGTACGTGTTTGTTGATATTAATAATTAATACACAGGCCAGCCCAGTCGCTGTTGTAAGTAAGTATTCGCACAGCGTACTAACAGCGTCTGGTCGGGCTAGTGTTAATATAACATTTGAATAATTGGCAAGGGGGGGGGGGGGATCTGGGAGGGGACTGGAGCCAGGAGACCGGAGGAGGGTCTCAAATTTGATAACTTTCTAACATAGCTAGAGTAAAATATCACGTTTGCGGCAGTTTAAGCATTGTTAAGGGTTTTTCCAACTTGTAAACAAATCAGGCAAAGTATTTTCAACCATTTCATATATCATAGACAAGATTATTCATTAACGCAATTGTTTTCAGAAAAGAAATTTACCATTGACAAACGCAGTTTTCATGATTGACCAGGGCAAAACCCGGCACAATTTTCGCCGATAAGGGCGATATGCAACGTAGTACTAGTAGTTCTGCTTGCGGCACGATGTACAATCCCTATGCAGTACGCGTGTGCTCCGCGATCTTTAGCTGAACGCCTTCACATGTCTCATGAACATTGCGTAAGCGCCAATTCCTATTGCGAAAGCACATGAAAATAGCGGGCGCACATGCATTGGCCGCAAACAAGATCGCAATTCTGGCGGTGTTATTGATGTCTTTCTCGTGTTTTTCTGAATTGTTTCGATGGTAACATCCACTTTCCGAAAAAAAATGGCTGCCCACATCGGCTCGCGAAAGTTCTATTTTATGTGAGGATATGTTTTCAAAATCCATGAACATCGGGAAAACGACAAAAAAGCAAGTTTCTTGGACCATTATTTCTTAATTGTTATGTTAAGAAGTACCGAAAAAAATTTTTTGGATGCGATGTGTTGTCATATAGGTGAGAAAATTTCACTTTCGTCAGAGATCGTGCCCATTTTATCGGTTATCGGGGGGGGGGATGTTATATAAAACTTTATATTGTATAAATGTATGTACTGTATGCGCTATAATTTTCGCGTACATAAATTTTCGCGAATTGCCGCTGTCACACATTTTCGCGAGTGGTTAAATTCGCGATTGGGGGACCAGAGAAAATATGAAGTGGCAAAGAAAGTGTGAATTTTCAACTTACTAGCAAATAAGAATGATACAAGTTATACACTGCATGAAAAAGACTTGCCAAACTCTGCGAACTAGTAAGTTAGAATTCAACATTTTTGAAGTGGTTAAGTCCGTCGCGCTAGATTTCTGACGAGGGGTCCCCTTGGCTTGCGATAATGGATTGGCTCTCTACAGTATTCGTAAGTAGACGTGGACGTGCGTAAACAAGCTTAGCCAGTATGGTCTGTTCGGTAAGCCGTGACATGGTATAGTAGTACTGAAATGTTTGTATTATCAAGGCAAGGGATTCATTTTGGAAGGTAATATTTTCGCGTGTTGTTAATTTCGCGAATAGCTCCCGACTCACGAAATTCGCGAAAATAAAACCCCCGCGAAATATATAGCGTATACAGTATACAGAATTTTGAAAGATAGAAAGAGAAAGAGAGATCTATCTCAAACCCACTCACCCACTTGCTGTCTGTGCAGTGGCATCCAGAACTTAAAAGTACAAGAGCAAGTAAAGTATATAGAAATGGACACTTGCCTCTTTAAACTCACACCTGGATGTATACCCCTCAAACAAATGCCCATGTGGGCAGAGGGAAGGAAGGTGAAGGCGAGATACCTCTGGTAATGCCATGTAGCGTTCTATTAATGTCACAGCAATGGTGTCACTTTTCTTTGCGCAGTTCGATGTGAACGAAGACGTTGGGATGGGCAGGACACTGCTTCACTGCGCAGCAGATTATGGACAAATTGACTGCATCAAGTATTTGGTGGACCAGCACAAGGCAAACGTAAATGTGAGTATTTTTTTATTATGCAAATCTGGGGCTTGAGGTGCCAGGCTGCTGTTGCGGTTTATTTGTCACGAGGAAGCTGTTTAGCAGCAGTTAGAACATCATACTGCATCAGATTTTGTTACGTGCTTGTTTGGGGTCTGTTTGGACCTTCTCTCTTGTAATGCTCTTGAAATGCTTTTTGCGGCATTCATCCTGTGGACATGCATAGGTGAACATTCATATTGACGATGGAACTTGATACACATAAACAATAACCGTGATTGGATTTATGGCTTCCACATGAATATTGAATGTTTGTAATATAACGTATAGACCTGAGCATGAATTGATCTGAAGCGGAATGAAAGGTCAGCAAACTAAGCATAGAAATTTCCACTGTCACTGTCTGAGGCTTGAGAAAAATCATACTGAAATCTGGGGAATTATCAACAGGGGCAAAGATATAAAGAATTCAGTACGAATACAGTAGCAAAGATGCTACAGGGATATAACTTGTTAAAACGTGATCTTCCTAACCCATTCAAAAAAGTGATTGAAATAAGAGAATGTTAGGAAATATGCAGTTTCATAGAAAGAGAGGAAAGAGGATTTAAAGGCATACCAATTGCAGTTGAAAGAAAACTCCAGCTTTAGTGCTTCAAAATAGTTCTAAAATGTAAATTAGGGACAGAAACAAAAATGTTATTCCGTATAATCAACATTAAGTATTGTTGAATATACAAAATGTGAACAATAGTTACAATGAAATTGTTTCTATAATTCTATAATAAATCATCTACAAACATGGTGGTCTATTGAAAAACATAGTGATATGTCCTTGTATTTTAGGCTTAATAGCAAGATTTTGATTTTGTTACTAGGAAGGCTGTTTTGTGATACAACTGACCTGCATCAAATGTGGTAACTCGAAAATCTCTTAAATCACTGCTCCCAATGGTAAATAGTACCTTTAGATATCAGGGTCACTCAGGCATGCTGTGTTTGAAGCATCAGTGGGAAAAAATGGTCCTGTAAAAAATGCAAATATCTCGATATCGGTTTTGTTGTTAGCCCACCAAGTTTTGAAAGAAGCTAGAGAAAAGATATTCTCGAGGGTAAGACAGACTTTAGTAATTTGATTTGGTCCATTATAGAGAATTTTAATCTACGACTTGTTGTGGGTTTTGAGCTGGGAAGTTCATATACCAGTATGTGGTGTGTCAATTCAATGTGCCTGTTTTCATTTTCCAGGCAGTAGACAGGCATGGTGTCTCAGTGCTCTTATCAGCTGTCTTTGAAGGTTCTGGCAACGAGCGGTACTACCAGTGCATTGAATATCTCATCGAGAAGGCAAGTGCACATCATTCAGATTTTAGTTGTGTTGGTTCATATTTATGGCTCCCAAATTCCCTCTTGCTCAACAAAACACTTCATCTCCTTTGTGCGTAGAATTGGAGACAAGTTCTTGTTTTGGAGGGGCTTTGTTCTGTTTTTAGCAAATGCCTATTTCTCTCTATATACCTTCTCTGCATTTTTCTCTGCCTCTGTGTCACCTTATTTGTTGTTCTGTTGCATGCTATTTTTTTGTTCTCTGGCTTCTTTATCTTTACCCTTTTCCTTTCTTTTGCTCTTCTCCTTTTTCTTCTTCTCTTTGTCTTCCGTGTCTTTTTTTTTTTTTTTTGGATGGATATTTCATGTCCATTTGATAACCAATTTGCCTTCATTCATGACAAAATATGGGAACATGAAACTAGAATACAGAAGTGCATTTGCTTAGAATATATAAGCTTAACCAATGATGTAAAAAGGAATGAGTCCAAACTACTGTATATTAAAAGCAACATAGATTTTATTTGAAAAGGATCTCTGATTACCCATCATCATATTAACGGCCGTATTTAAACCATGTGGTGTAATCTATGTCATGCAGTAAAACATGATCATCTTCACAAGCTTCTCAGAAGGGGATGGGGATATGGGCAACCAGTATGACAAAATAATGAGGAGGGAAATTTTCTGTGTGTGTGCATGTGGTTTTTTATTTTTGTGTTATTATTTCCATTTTCCATTTGAATTGTGTTGTATATTTGCTGCATGTGTGTTATACTGTTGTCAAGGGTAACATTAACTAGAGAAGCACTCTGAGAGCGCAGACCTCCGCCAAGCGTGCTGATCTTGTTCTTCCATAGAGATTTCAGTGATTTCTACCCATACGTACTTAAAGCATTGTGTGCTGAAAGTCGCCCGATTTCCCAATATAGAAGCCTTTGTTACATCCTAAACCCTCAGCTGCACGGCGCGCCTCGCCCTAGTAGAAACTAGAGCATGCACTTTAATGCGCGCATGCAGACCTCAAATACGCGCAGCCTGAACTCCCAAGTTCATTGACCCTACCTGCCAAAATATCACAAATCCTTCATAAATACCAAAATGTAATCGTTTGTTACTTGTACCATTCTAAACCTTTCCTGCAAGAGTCATCTAAATCCGTTAACTACTTTTTGAGTTATTTTTCACAAGGACAAACACACAAACTCACAAACACACAAACCAACGGTAACAAAAACATAACCTCCCTTGGCGGAGGTAATGACAGAAAATAATTTTCTTTTTAATATTTGAATGATGTGCACTTGGTCAAAGCCCCTTTGAAATACAATTCTCTAGCTGTATGGGTATGTCAAACCATGGGAAAAGTAAAATGACTGAATTAGCAAATGAATGAATGAATGAATTAGTTAATGACTGAATTTATGCATTCAATAATAATTTATTTCATTGATTGGTTGATTTACGCATGAATGAATGATTGAATGAAGGAGTTGATTAATTCTCATGCTCTTTCACTACTCGGGATGCTGACACTGAACACATGAATAAATGATTGCATGACTGAATGATGGTATGATTGCATTAATCAGTTAATCCAATTCTCATGATCTTTCAACAATCAGAGCTGACACAATATAAATACATGAATGAATGAATGAATGAATGAATGAATGAATGAATGAATGAATGAATGAATGAATGAATGAATGAATGAAAGAATGATTGATTAAATGAATGGATGAATGATTGACTGTATGAATGAATGAATGAATGAATGAATGAATGAAAGAATGATTGAATGAATGATTGAATGAATGCATGTATGAATGAATGAATGAATGAATGAATGAAAGAATGATTGAGTTAATGAATGATTGAATGAATGAATGAATGAATGAATGAATGAATGAATGAATGAATGAATGATTGAATGAATGAATGAATGAATGAATGAATGAATGGATGAATGGATGAATGAATTAATGAATTTATTAATTAATCAATTCTTGCTCTCTTTCACCACTCAGGGTGCTGACACAAAGGGCAATGCTCCAGATGGCTCCTCGTTTGCAGATTCAACAGATGACCCCAAAATAAAGGAGCTCCTCCAATGAGTCACCTTGCCTGGTTGCATTCTCTTTTACATCTTTTTCCTCCTTACCTTCTTCTGGATTTTCTTTTAGTTCTTATCATCATTACTTTTGATATCACAGTTATGTTTCCTGCGAGCGTATAATTTCTCTTGTGCATGAGAAAAAAAGAATGGAGATTCAATCCCGAGTGGGAAATTTATAATCGGTAACCGATTCTCAGTGTGTTATTACTGTTAGTGGAGGGACTTTTTATGTTGGATTTTTTTTCTATCATTATTAATCAAAATCATAGTTTCTTTAGGATGAGATACAGCAAATAGACAGGCTTGTGGAAGAAAAAACTATGAACCAAAGAACAGGGTGCCTGTCATGTCTTACTTGACCAGTTTTTTGTTATTACAATTTTTTCTCTCTCTCTCTCTTTTTAATCAGGGGGATCCATTTGTTTGTATGTTTATTTGTTTTTGTTTTTTGTTTCTTCATTTTTTTTTTCATTGCTTTTCATTCTCACACTGACATTTGTCTGAGGCCAGTCATTCAAACTGTGTGAAGACTCTCTCAAATTCGGCCTTCTCTGCAAGGTGAATAATGCCTTGAATATTCGGTAGTCTCATTTTACACCGTACCCAGAGTTCAAAGGTCACGACCCGCTGCACATAGTGTGCATCTTGGAATGCATTATCAGCAAAAGTGAAACAAGCCCTTATAAAGAACCTTCAACAATACAGCAGGAAATGATTATTCTACAGGGGAGGAGTTTGCAAAACAAACAAATGTGTCTTATCCCGGTAATAATTTACTCAGAAAAAAAAAATGAAAATAAATAATGATTAAACAAATTTTGATCTAGTTCTGAAATACCATGTACTCAGTGTATGTACGTGTGCAGTGTAAGGATTACATCTACTTACCATGACTGTTATGAAAATTTCGAAATGCAGGAAAGAGAATGCACCATGTCATTGTGGCATGCACTCCAATGTGAAATGCAGGAGAAGTAGTTGAGTCGAGGAGTGCAACAAGCATTTTTTATTCCTTGTATCGTCTACATTTACGTATCTAGTCACGTCCCACAAACACATATTACTGGAAAGACGAGCACACAAATGCGTGTGTATGTATGTACACACAAACACGCAGAAGAAGCCTGCTTTTTGAAATGGTAGTAGCAAGACTTTTCGAAACACTCTGCCAGAATGTGGTGTCCTCTTTCTCGTGAATGTGTTAACTTTTAAAAATTATGAATGAAATTTAGTCACCCACTTGTGACAAAAGAATAAACAGGTAACAGCATGAAACGAAATTACCTAATTCAAAAGCAGCTGCCTTGTAAAGACTGAGCTGGAATTTGACTTTGTGGCGCATACGAATTGGTGCGTCCAGCACAGTTCTTATGTGTTTGTGGTGCAAAATTTGATAGGTCTGCAGAGAGCTGAGGTTACAAATGGTCCTCCTGAAGTGACTGCTTTTAATTTCAAGGAAAACGGGCTGGGTCTGGTTCAAGTGAATCAATTTTGACTGCCCCGACAAAATTCAGTATCAGAGAGTGTTGTAGTGCAGAGTTCTATTTCCAGTTTGTGAGCATTAATTATGATAAAGATGTGAATTAACCTCATTATAAGTAATCATTGGTACTCTTTTTCTTTGACGCACTTTTTTTTCTTTTTCTACAAATGGAAGTTGTGTTTCCTATCATGAAAAACTGTAGAGACACATACTCGCAGACACTTTCAAGTGTGATTTTCTCTCTGAATCTGTTTTTTTTTTTCTTAATTCTTTTTTAAAGAGGAATAATGTTTCTCCCTGTGAATCACTTGTTTGGTGTTGATTTTTTTTTTGTACGACTCTTTACCCAACTCTTTGATACAGTCCATCTTAACAGGACTAAGGAAAAGCATGGACTTTGGCGATATTAAAATTCTGCCAGTACCAATGAATAGCACACGTAATGCTACCAATAAGAATTGGGACCTTTTTAAATTCAACGACATAGCTGATTATTTGACATATGCACAATTTCCTTAAACGCGGAGTTGACTATAGTTTGTCAGGTTTGGTTACACTTTTCAATGTGAAACAACTACTGAGCATTTGAATCTACCTTGTCTATGAACCCTGCTGCAATTCCTTCTAAGTGGTGACAGCTACACACTTATTTTGTATACATTATCAATAGGATTTGAGGAGGATGGTCCCGAGGGGCATAGCTGCACAACCCAAACTCTATGAATAGGCAGTTGTCTTCGGTGGTAATTCCTAATGCACTGCAGCTATTGGCTTTCTGATTTTTGCTTAAAGTAGCATCCTCCATGCTCTGTGATTTAATTCATTGAAAGATGAAGGTTGATATTCAGGCATTCTTTTTTTTTGCACAAAAAATTTAGTGGATAATTACAGTGATAATCATGAATGTATACAATTTGCTGCTGAGTCATGACGAAGAGAGCTTGCTGGATCAATAATCCTCACTTTTATCTTTCTTTCTTTCTTTTTTAGCAATATTTTTTATATACCTAGCACTTTCTATTCAGATTGATGACTACAGCATAAACTATGCTGATTTAGTCACTGCATTGCTTTGTGAGTGACTTTAATGAGTAGGCCCTACATTCAGGATGCACACTGTCAAATAATGGAATCATGGATATAAGTGAAATGTGGAGATGGTTGGCTAGCTGGAGAGATACTATACAATTGTGTACATGTATGATTTTATTTGATGTTGCTGCACGATGGCAAATGCAGTGTTTGCGCCATTGTTCCTGTTCACGAGTGCCAAACTTTCAGTGCTACAAAATGTGTATTGCATCATTCACCAAGTGATGCTGTACCGAAAGAACACAAGATTGTGTAGAAAAGAAAATGTTGGGTATCAATGTACAATGTGCAATGAACCATAGAGCTCCCAAACCCATTATATGTGGTGTAGTGAATGATTCTATCTGGAAGCACACAAGATCATGTACGAAAGAGAAGTTTGGTTAACTTTGCATTATTAAAGTGTATATGACAGGTAAGGAGTATATAAGCATTTGTCAGCTCTGCCATACAAAGCTACATGGTACTTTACCAGGCACTGCATTTTTCTATATTTCTCTTCATTTTTACCCGCAGCATTTAGTCTTTCCCATGAAGTGATTAAACTCTTCACATTTACAGGTAATGTCATCACATACAAAGAAATTTTAGTGTGTGTTTGAATGTCTCAACGCTTTTGCTGAGCAATTTGTAGCAGCTCCCAAATAGCTCATGCTCATTCTATCACTACATCCTTTAAATTGTTCTTAGTCACAATTATGTGCAGGAGGCAAAAAAAAAAGGACAAAGAAATATTGTATAGATGAAAGGGTTTTAATGTTGGGGGATTTTTGCCCAGCGATTTGTGGGAACAGCCAATTAAATCATGCTCATGCTATTACCACATCCTGCAAATTGTTCTCATTTGAAATCATGTGCAAGAGGTAAAAAATATAGTGATTTTTCTTTCCAACCTTGTAATCTTACGGAGTTAATTGCCATATAATAGAGGAAGTATTTGGCAAATGCCACAATCAGGACCTTTGTATGAAGGTTCAAAGAAAGCAATCTGTAGGTGATGAAGAAAATTTCTTCTTTTTTTTTAATCAAAAGTCTTTGCATGGAGACAAAAAAAAGTGAAGTCTCATGATCTCACTGGCCAGTTTGTTTGTTTCTGTTTTTCTTCTTGAATTTAAAGGAAGTTTCTCACAGTGATTGTTTTGTAATCATTTGTTGTGCCCCCCCCCCCCCCCCCCCCCCGAGAGTTAATTTGTGTGATATCATTCAATCATAAAGCATAAATTAAGTCTTTTTTTTCCCTCTCTCTCAACCCCCTCCCCTTCTTTTCTTACCATACTTGACTGGTTGCATGCATTTGAAGTAGATAATTCACCATTTATTGTTACAGTGATATATGCCCTTTCTCCTATTTTTTTTCTCTTTTTTTGGTAATCAGTATATTTCAGTAAGTATTATCTAATTTTTCAAACGTTATATACTTACATTGTGTAATCCATAAAGGAGGGGAAAAAAGCATATTATGTTATTGTGTACATCTCATGTTCATTGTATACTTACTCGCCTTACATTGGTTTGTCTATATTTTGTACCATCGAATGATCGTTGCACTTTTTCCCCCCACAAATGAAATACCTTCATAGACAGGACTAGACTTCGGAATTGTTCTAGGCCTGGTCTCTGTTTCCTAGAGAATCATCTAGACCACAATCTGTGGTCAGGATGATACATGACAGACGGACCGAGAGAACTGCTGTATATTTCAAATTGATCTGTATAGAGTTGAGCGTTACAAATTCGTTCAAGTGATCAGCATCCGACGTGGTGCAGATACTGTGTAGATAGATTTTGATGATGGTAAACTGATATACTATAATAATGTGTTGCAAATAGCAATTAATGGAATAAAGTAGAAATTAGATTTTTTTTTCAATTCTTTTTTAATCTTTTTTTTTGGCATTTTCATTTTATATGTTTGTACATGGACAGGTTCCTTGGTGATTTTTTTTTTTTTGTATGTCTCCTATTGCTTGTCAATGATAGTTTGCGATGTCATGTGAATGTTTTATTGTTTATGCATACAAATCATGTCTAGAAAAAATGTACAAGCATATGACTTTAGCACATTGTAGTCCTATTTTTATGCCCAGCAGTACGTAATAAATATTGTAATAAGAATATATCGACTGTGCTTCTTTCCTGTTGTCTTTGAAAAGGTAGTGTAGTAGCATATTTGGGTGTGTGTGTGTATTATACATGTGTAGACATAGATACTGTAGATAGATAGATAGATAGATAGATACAGTAGATAAATAAGTATATACAGTGGACTCCCATTATAACAAAGTCCCCAGGACCAGCATTTTCTTTTGTTGTATCGAAATTTTGTTATAACTGAACAAATAAACAATAAAAATACATAGAGCTGGTAATGTTACAGCCAGAATTTTTACTTTCTTGTAACTGGAATTTCGCTATTGTGTTCATTACAACAGGAGTGCACTGTACTGTAAATGTTGATATTTTCACATAATTAATTTTTCGTGCTGAGTGGATCAAAAACATTTAGGGTTCTTGACTTTGATTTTTCAAAATGTTCAGAGAAAGTTGTGAAGATATTTTCGCCTGTTTTAGAATTCATGCTAGCCAGAAGTAGCGTGAAATACGCAAAATTAGTGCGCTGCAAAAATTTGTGTACAGTAGAATGTTTTCTTTCCCAATTATGGTCTTGATTATGTAATATGCAGAATTTCTGTTGCCTTCAACTTTAAATTTTCCTCCAGTTCATGATTTGGCTTAGCATTTTGAATATTAACCCTAACTAGGCTGGGCTATTTAGGTAGATGATAGAGCCGGGGGGGGGGGGGGGGGGGGGGGGCCTCCCAGGCCCCCCTCCAGATCTCGGCCGTCGACCGCGCGATCGTGACGAAACTTGGCACACACATTGCCTATGATGTACCATGAAGTTAGTTTTTTTAGAAATTATCATTTATGCTAAATTATGCTAATTTATGCATAATGATGCATGGAATCAGACAATTTGGTATAAATCACTAAACAAAGCTCAAAACAGGCACATTTTTTGTGTAAATATTTTTTTTAGTGTCCTTAGCAAATGTAAGAGAAAAAAATTGTGCAATCAGACAAAAATTCTTAAAGGACAAGTTCACCTTCATAAACATAAGGATTGAGAAAATGCAACAATATTAGTAGAACACATCAGTGAGAGTTTGAGGAAAATTGGACAATCGATGCAAAAGTTATGAATTTTTTAAATTCTTGTTTTGGAACCGCTGGATGAGGAGACTACTACAGCTTGTGAGTCATATGCGTACAACAGTATAAAGAAAATGTAAAAGAAAATTCAACATATTTTCACTTTTTTCGCATAATAACAGAGCACTTGACTTGCCTCTTTCTAAAGGCAGGCAGAATAATATTACCCATAACATTTGTCGGTAACAAGTCAGAGGAATGTGTACTTTTTTCAAAAGATGGAATTTTGTGAAAATTCTCTTTATATTTTCCTTATATTGTTGTACGCATGTGACATCTAAGTTATTCATACACTGCAGTAGTCTTCTCATCCAGCGGGTACTGCACAAAAACTTCAAAAATTCATAACTTTTGAACGGATTGTCTGATTTTCCTCAAACTTTCAATGATGTGTTCTACTAATATTGCTACATTCTCTAAATCCTTATGTTTATGAAGGTGAACTTGTCCTTTAAGTATTTTATTGTTTTTTGAATTTCTTATGTATTAACCTGTTTTTCGACTTTATGTTTTTCATTGTTTTTTCAATGAAATTTGTCTGCGATATTGTTCCGAACAAGAAAATATGTTATTAATTGATTTTAATCAATA
This sequence comes from Diadema antillarum, assembly GCF_040938485.1. Taxonomy (NCBI): domain Eukaryota; kingdom Metazoa; phylum Echinodermata; class Echinoidea; order Diadematoida; family Diadematidae; genus Diadema; species Diadema antillarum. Next base: position 91,118 of record NW_027272152.1, on the reverse strand, counting down.
AAACCCCCAAATAATCATGCTTATATGAAATTTGCCTGTAAACACAGTTGCATTGAAATTGTACACAAATTCACGTTTTTGAGCAATTTTTGGTCTGACATGCACATACATATTTATGCGCAACTTCGGAACCGCGCGCCCAGGCATCGCAAATTTGGTGTCAAAAGATGCGGGAGACTCAAAGGAAAAAAGTCATGAAACGTTGCGGCGATAGCTTTTCGCGATAGCTTTTCGCGATAGCGATACATCGCGCGAAACGTCGGGGGGGGGGGGGGCCTCGCCCCCCCACCCCTGGCGTAGTTAGGGTTAAAGCCAATGTTTGTCTGTTTCAAATTGGCAAATTTCTATTAATATTTTTTGCGTACATTGTGCATTGTGCAGATTCAGTGCATTTTATCACCAGATACTGCATCAGAGAAAATTTCAATGATGTGAGTATTTTTGTACATTTTGCGTAACCAGAAACTACAATGTAGTACAAAAATACAAGCACGGCAAGATTTTTGCATGTTTTGTGTAACAGTGTTCAATGTTTTGACTTTGCGGAATTTAAAACACACAAAATTCATCTTACCCAGCCAAGCATAAAAAACTGCTCATGCAAAAAGATTGTATCCACTTCTACAGCAATAATTTCTACAGCAAAATTTCTTAAGGGCATGTTGAGGTAATCTGGAAATTTTCCCAAAGCCTGTCTTTATTATAATGTACAGCATCCCACTTGCTTGTGTTCTAAAACCACTGCATTCTTTCTTCATGCTATAAGTGCAATTGTACTCCTTCAGCTGTAAGTGATTTTTTTTTTATGATAATGACATCTTACGATTACAGCATCCCCTCAAGTAAACTCTCACTTTCTATTTCATCCCTTGCAATAAAATCTAAAGGTCAACACTAAGACACAAAGGACAAACAGCTACACCAGTTGCTGCCACACGCACACTGTGGATCCTGTATGATAAACGAAACCACACACACAACGAATCACATAGGCATAGTAAAATGTCATTTTATTCCAGTTGCATATGTGAAATCCAAATGCAACCTTGACACATTATCATAATAGTATTCTCAATCTTTGACATGGCCGCCAACCATCTGAAATACAATAAGGAGTTACACACTAATACTCGATCCTTTTTTTTTTTTCAGACCAATATCCCAGTACATGTAGATATGTATTTCAAGCTGGAGGGGGAAAATATAGAGGATCGAGGGTAACATAACAGGCTCCGATCTCCATGGTAACTGGGTGATGTTACACACAGGCAGAATTAAATTGATCCATCCACGGTCATGTGTGACTATTTCCATTCGTATTTCTGCCCAGAAGTCATATCCACAGAGGCTCATATGCATTACGAGAATGCTAACATGCACATAAACTAAAATGACATCTTTCGCCAAGGCGGAAATGGACAGAATCCAATAATATCAGAGTAAAGTATTGTCCAAGTATTATTGGATTCTGTCCATCTCTGCCTTGGCCAAAGATGTCATTTTAGTTTCTGTGCATGTTAGCATTCTCTACACAGTGTCTCCTTTATATCATGTTATAGTCAACAGCTGCAGAACATAAATTGTAACTTGCTACCACAGCTCAGAGGAAGTACAATAGCGAGCATTGATTTCATGAGAGCTGTGGGTAAATTCCCCGCAGGCATACGAGGTAACCAACCCTACACAGACTGGGTTACCCTCAAGACAATTTCTTTTCACTGCTTGCAAAAGCAAAAGACCAGCAACTTGACATACATAATATGCAACATGGTTTAGTAGTGGGCAATTAACCCGTTGAGGACGAGTCCCGAGTATACTCGGGCAGGCGTCTATGGGAAATGTGTGTTGTAGCAAAATCAGTCCATCCTCAACGGGTTAAAGAAGTGAGAATCTATAATGCTTCAACTCTGCCTCGGATGAAGTTTAAGATGTATTTTCAGCTTGACACAGTTCTGAACAAAAAACAAACAAACAAAAGAACATAGGTCACGGGTTATCCAAGCTAAGTGTTCTGACTGCTGTCTTAAATGCAGTTAGAGCACTGCAATAGCAATAAAACTAACTTGATAAATGGGTCAACACATCTTTGAATACACAAGTTTGCTTCTGTGTGACAGGCTTGTCAGCAACGTATTGACCAGTACATAAAAAAAAATAATGCAACTAAATTCTTGTTGGGCTGTCAAAGGTTACAAACATCAAATCTTTCCATCATGATCTCAATAAGTTTGGTTGCTGACATAATCAACATACCTTTGGGGATACCCACAGAGAAGTGCCTACCAAAATTCCTTTTACAAATGTTACTTTTATTACTGATTAACTGTGTTGCTGGAAAAGATGCAAAACTAGTGGTTTTATGAGTAGTTTTGCTTCAAGGCTCATTATAATTTACAAGATTGGTATATGGCAGATTGGTATAGAGTGTGCATCAGACCAAGTCTGCGCACAAGAACGAAAATCAACATAGATTTACCATTTGACTTCTGATTTTGTCAAGAGTTTCAATAGACAGTGGAAATAAACTTTTACAACATCAAATTTGAATTATGATTGACATTAATCTTATAATTCAACCAAAATTCTTGACAAGAAAAAGCCTTGTTAGAGAGAAACTACTGAACACTTGAAATATATATCCTTTCTGTTCAAAATATGAGAGATAATTGGTACAGATACAATCACTACTTGGGGAGAGATATGACATTAAATCTTTGCATGCAGTTCACTGGATGGTGATAACTCACCGAAAACAGACAAAACACTGAAGCATTCCGAAAACATTTCGAGGCAGAATCTAGTTGTCAGACTCCTTTGAGCATTAGGTACTCCATTATTAGTGAAGGCTGTTTTTAATACAAAGAAAACATGTCAGAAACATTCGCAAGGTTACACACCACAAGTGTCTAATCCTCTTTAATGGTCTCCTCATTACATTCACGTATGACGAGATTCGTGGCTTCCAGGCATTTGGGCTTTTCACCAGAGGGTGTGGCTAGGTCGCGGGAGAGCGCTGTGATTGGGCAACGCCCTGAATCATAAGAAGTTGACTCCGACACCGAACTGGATGCCCTGGGATATGCTGAAAAGAGTCCGAAATAACAAGAGGAAAGAGATTCAATGCATAAATGTAAGCTATAATTGTATGTCAATATGTTTCAGTTTCAGTTCCAGCTTATGTATTGTCTTTCATGTGTCGCCCACTTGAGTGTATTTTATGTATGTTTGTCGTAATATCCACAGCACTTAGAATATCAATTGTGGGCAATAAAACAAATCAATCAATATTAATCAAGTCAGTCACATGCTCACAGGCATAACTACTGTATTCACAAACCAATTATTGTGTGTAACGAATGACACTTCATGACATGATACTCTAGAAGTGCTGAGTTGCCACTTAAGAGAATTCACCCTGAATACCACATAGAACAGAAATTACGACTGCACAGTCTAGAACCTAATACTGGGAAGTATTTCAATAGATTACGAAAAAACTAAAGAGGCAGCTTTCCCCAAAAATCAAAAATGCAAATAAAAAAATCACATAGAAAGATAAACACACACACACATGGATAGACAATTGTACCATACACATAAAGTGGTCTTGACTACACCGATGACACATAATGGGGACCTATAATTTTGGTGATTTGGCATTTCATCGATAATGGTGACCAACAGAGCAAGAATTGCACCATCTTTCATCATGATTTAACATACCTGTGCTCCTCAATTCAGACTCAATTCCATTTTATCCATTTCCAACCGTATATAAATAAATACCTATTGTGTACAACCAAAATTTGCACAGTAATCTAATAATAAGATATGTGCAAAAAATCAAGAAATATATGCACATAACGATAATATACGCGGAGAGAGGAACTTAATCCCAACTCAGAGGAAATAAAATAAAGAAACATGATTTCACTAACCTACGAGGATAAAAAGAAAGGGGGGAAAAAAGAAATGGATGATGGCAAAAGCAGAGAAGAGAGGAAAGGAATGGTAGGAGGAGGGGGGGGGGAAGGAAAAGTCTGCTATAACCAAAGAGGTTGATGTACTACTAGAGTGCTAACTCGTAATATGCTCCATACGATATTCTGTGAGTGTGCAAAAACGAGGTCATCAATTAATAAGAAGGGCACAAAAGTAATCTTGCCTTTCTCAGTAATGTCGGACAGCGTGCACTCCTTGCTACCAGCCAAGGAATAAGGACTTGCGCTCCGCCATGTATAATTGTTCTGTGAGCACACCGAGCACTCGCACACGGAGCAAAGTCCACCATTACTATTGACGGGGTTGCCAGCAATTCCTTGTGAACACAGACATTTCACATAGTCTCCCCTCCACTACCTGCCACTTGGTATAATATCAGATGGTCTACTTCCTAGTTCATCTAACACCACTTCAGCTATCTAAAACTCATTTGGTCTATTGTCAACTTTGTCTAATGTCTGTTTGGTCTAATCCTCACTTGGTCTAATGCCCAGTTTGGCTAATTATCGCTTCGTCTAATAACCAGATGGTCTAATTGCAATTTGGCCTCCTTGAATTTTTCCCCATGTTGTCTAATAAACTGTGGGTATTAGCAGAAATGGACATAGCCCATCTGGAAATAGACCACCTGGTAATGAGGCTATTAAAGTGGCAATAAGACTAAATGTGACCCTGCACCCCAAAACAAACAAAAAGTCGCCAGACATGAATTTTTAGTTAAGACCATATTCTGAAAGAGCAGACTTTAAGCTTTAAAATGATGTATAACTCAAATCAAATGGACTCTCCTAATCTATCTAAATATTGGAAAGAATGCACAAACTCAGGAAAAGTGTGAACTGAGAAAAGAGGCTCTGAAGTACAGTGTCTATTCAAGCGCTTAATCTTTACCAAACCGTGCTGGCTGTGCGATGAATGGGGCAAAAAACAGGAAGTAAACCACCAGAGTAACACCAATGAAGGGATTATCAGATTAAACTGAAATTAAGCATGCCTCATAAACACATTCTGTCCATAATTAATGTCAACTTTCAAAGCAGTAGCGCTATCCTTTCAAAACTTATTAGAGTTGAAAGTGAAGAGTGTGGACAAGGTTTTTCAGAAATGAAAAAGGGATTCTAAAGACACACCTAATCACACTATTTTACCAAAAATGTTCAAGATAAACTGCTAAAAAACACACTTTCCTGCCCATTTTATGATAGCAAATTTTAGCATAATGTAAAAGAAGGCCCGCTCTTTCAGAAAATATGAAAAAGTCAAGTTCGGCTTGGTTGACCCATTTCACTTATTTTCAGTCCTCACGCTAAATCAGTGTGTGCGACTTTATGTTCGTTTTGAAGTGCACGGTCACAAATGGTCATTAGACGAACTGGTTGTAGACGAAACGGGATTAGACCATGTGGGTTGAGGCTAAATGGCTATTAGACGAAGCGGGAGTCAGTCAGTCCGCAGCGTCGTATGCTAATGAGCAAATCCACCGAATTCATTCCACGCGCAGGAATTCTGCGCATGTGTCTAGCGACGAGGCTTTTCGTCGACGCAAAATGTATATCCCCAACATCGCTCGTTGTTACGTTGCCATGAACCTGTTTCCGGAGCCGTGACCGGGTAAGTCTTGCAGTCCAATAAAAGACGATTAATTCCATACTTTTTTTAGCCGAATTTGACAGTTTTTGAGGGAGATACAATGGATATAAGAAGCTGCTTGCGATAGAATCTGATTTTGACATGCACTGATACATTGCTGGATCCTGACCCATCTACAACTCCTATGGTTATTTTAATCAGTTATTTGAATAGTTGAGATTCTAGCGGAAATTTTGATACCAGTCTCATTTTGGCTCAAAAATAAACGAAGTGATCAAAATTGCACCCAAAGTCGAAGCAAATTTCCGAAAATATTGGTTTTGCGATGCCATCTGTATGCATGTAGGGTCACGTGACCTTCACGTTAACGAAAATTCCGGACTCGATTTTGTCTCTGCAGTGGCAAGTTTTGATCGCGCACGCACTGGCCGTAGTCCCGTATGTACAATTAGATGTCCTGTTCTGTAAAATAGTCGTCCACGGTATCGTATCACAGCTAGCGCTACTACTGGTTAGATCTAAAAGTACAGAGATCGATATAGATCATGACAGAGTACGATCTACTAGTAAAATGTACATGACATCAGTCAATTTCCCTTGTTGTATTTGGCATAGACCCTGCACTATTTTATTATCATTATTATCATTATTTTTAATAGAACCAACAGTTGAGTTCTACATTCTATAGTTTGATGAATTCAAAATACATTATGATGGTATGGGAATATGTACAATCATAATAATGTACCACCTCATACTAGTCATACTATCACAGTCGTAGCATTAGCATTTTGACAATTTGAATACAATGGGGTGATGTACCAATGTTTTTGTGACAAATGAAATATTATTTACTTCTGGTTCCACTGTGTTTTAATAGACTTGACAAATGCATGTTTCGTATAGATTACGTTCATGCCAAATGTCATTTTATTTTCATCTCAATTGTTGCTATTTCACTTTTTTCTTTTGCCTCTTTGTAAAATTTCTATAATGATCTTTGAACAATAGAAAGACAATGCTCTCCTTTATAAATGCCATTGGAATTGAACTGTATAAATTCCAGTTGTATACATTTTTGCAATTAGTTTCATTCCTGACAAATATTTAGAATAATTATAATTGTTGTGTAATTGAATTGTACTGTAGTCCTTCTCAAAGTATATATATTTTTTGAACTCTGAATTAACCTTTCAGCACCAACCCCTTGCGAGATGTGTGCCACAAACGCAGCTTCTTGCCAAAGGTGTATGAAGACACCAGCCAAACACCATCTCCTGCCCCAAGCTAACAATGCCCCACCAAGCCAGCCACTGTGGGGACACCAACCCAGTCAGCTCCTGCTCTACGCCAAGAGTGCTCAAGAGACAGAACATCCAAGCGTGTGACCCTCCCGCAGGAACTGGTAAATTGGATACAGGATTGCATCTGTAAGTTAGAATTCTTGCTCTTTTCAACTTGCACTCAAGTTCCTCAAACAGGGATTAATAAATTGAAATTTTAGTTGGTACAGTTGTATTGTAAATTTTTGTTAATGATTATTGAGCAATAGAAAAAGTGTAATGTTCTTATTTAAGATGCCACTGAACGTTAAGTCATGAAATTTAATTGTACACATTTTAAGAGTAGTCAAATGAATTATGGGCAGTAGCTTGAATGACTGTAATCCTTCTCTGGCTGTCATGTAATTGTAGTTCTTCTTGAAGAATATTTTTTAAACTCTGATTTGCCTTTCAGCACCAACCCCTTACCAGATATGTGCCACAAAAGCAGCTTCTTGCCAAAGGTGTATGAAGACACCAACCAAACACCATCTCCCCTGCCCCAAGCCAACAATGCCCCACCAAGCCAGCCACTGCAGGGATACCAACCCAGTCAGCTCTTGCTAAACGCCAAGAGTGCTCAAGAGATGGAACATGCCGGAAATGCTCCATTACAGCTTGTTTGTATGACCCTCCCGCAGGAACTGGTAAATTGAATGCTGGACAGGATTGCATCTGTAAATTATTATTCTAGTTAAACCCATTTTGTTTGGTCAGTATAACACTCAAGGTGTATCCCCAAGTCAGTAGAATGCTCATGAAGATCAACTGCTGCCCCCTCATTCTGCTCTTAGGTTTCACAGGTTGTAATCATGCTGGGTGAGAACTGTCTGGGCAAATGCTCCAGACATGTCCCACTATTCATGTATCCAGACATCACTCAATATGGCTGCTTTTCAGTTATTCAGGAAAAAGATTCTACTTTTGCTGACTTTTTGGGGATTTACAAGAGACATTGAACAAAGAAGAAATAATGTTGCATATTTAACAAGACAATGTTGATGTAAGAAAAATAAGTGTGTGAATAAGCAGTGCAAATGTAAAAAACAGGGGCAAAATTGTGGTCCTGGTTGTACATGCAGGAATTTTACAAATTTAGATAACCATGTAATTATGGAAAGTGAAGGTAGTGATAGTGACAATGTAAAATCTAGACACTGCAGATTTGTCTGAAAATGGTATAGCCTTGCATGCATTGTGATCAAAGTTGCACAAACCAAGCATATGTGCATTTATACCTGTTTACAGAAACTTCTTTTTATTTCTTTTGTTTCAACAAAAAATTAAGGGGGGGGGGGGTGTGCGCCGGTTGCGGTCCTCCCTGGATCCGCCACTGTGAAAATGTGTCAGTCAGTTTTGATAAGTTATTTTGTCTAATGCAGTGTGTGAAGAATGTGTGTGAATAATGAACATGTATTCATCTAAGAGCAATCCTACCTCTGCATACTACTAGTATACTGATTCTTTGTTTTAGCTTTCTCGTTTAAAGCCTGTATTGTAGTTTATACATTTATAAATTATGTTATTTGCCCTAGGTTTGTGTGGCAAACTAAAGTTTTGATGGACAGAATGTGACCAAATACCTACCCTCATCAAATTTGAAGTTCCACATACGGGTGTACTGTAAAAGTGGATATTTTCGCGCTTGGCCGGGTAAGAAGAGTTTCGCGTGATTTTAATTCCACGGAATCAAGACATCCCACACAGGAATATATGGCAAGCAAAAATATCCACATACTTTTATTTTCGCGCTAGTTTTTTGGTTGCGCGATATGCACGAAAATTTCAACAACGCGAAAATTTCCACTTTTACAGTAATCATTCTCTTACAAAGCTTTTATGTATGTGAAAAGGAAAGTACAAATACAGCTATATCACTGAAAGTAGCTGTGTATGACAAAGGAGGTACTAAGCCTCCTTGGTATGGTATTATATTGTATGTATAATAGATACCAGGCATGTAGCCAACATTTTTAAAGACACGTATAAGATTGGGAGAGAACTGGAATAACGAAATGTTGGACATCAGATACCTCAGTCTATGAAAATGTGAGTTATATACAGCTGAGTTATTACACTGAGAAATACGCGTGTTGTCACAATCATTCCTATGACTACCACTTATGTATGATACACTTACATGCGTTGATGATCTGCTTGGTTAAGCATGTACAAATTCATGTGGTTGCTATCATTATTACATCATAATAATACAAATTGATCTTGACTGCAAGTCAGCATGCTCATAAGAAACGCACAATGCCTCTACTCAGATACCACACTCGGGCATTGCCATAAGCATTCCCCATGACTACCACTTTAAAGGAAATATTCATTTTGTTTATTTTCATAATTGTTATTGTGAACCCTGAGGAAGACATTCATGTATTCTTCAAAAATTCAGCCTGAATAAATAGCGCTGTTGGACTGAAATGCATTACTACTCTACTTCGCCATCTTTCATATACTGTATAATAGTCCGTCGCTGGGGTGACAAGACCTTGTATCTGCAATTTTGGTGAAAATGACTTTTTTGGATTAATGGTCAAATAATGGGTTAAGTGATGTCCTGTCCAAATCCCAACTGTCTTACTCCAAAAATGAAGCCACCACGGCATGTCAAAGGAAAGGCTATCCCATTCGCTACAGTGCTTTGGCCGCCATGTTTTTTGGCTCTCCTGAACCTTTGACATTTTGTAGATACGTGGTCTTGTCGCCCCAGCGACAATATATATATATACATATATATATATATATATATATATATATATATATATATATAGCATATATATATGCTGTTCTTGCCAAATACATGTAGTACTAGTGGTACATGTGCCTTAAAAGATGTAAACAACCAACCTTGCCAACAGAAATGTTTTTGTTTTGTTTTTTTTGCATCACATCCTGTTTAACAAAGAGCAATAATGTTTACAATATTTTGTTAGTTTGTTATGAACTTTAGGGTAATCCGTATGATAATGAAAAGTTTTTTCCTGTCATCCTATACTGCCAAGTAGTTGAAAAGATAATGCAGAATGACTGAAGAGCGTTGTGGAAACTGGGTAGAGGAGAGAGAAAGAAAGAGAGAGATGTCCAGTTTAAGGAGGGGAAAACAAGCAAGAGTGTGAAAGTCGTGTCTTGTGGAATTTGAATGTGGATTTCAAATCGGTGTAAATTAATGAATGCTACACTGATGATTACTTTTTTCTGTTTTGATAAAAAGGCTCGAGTACACATACATCAATCTGTACAATCCATAGTAGATTTTCAGCTTTTGTTCTCTTGTCTTGCTAGCAGCTTGCTTCCATCCACCAGAGACAAAAGATGAAATGTAAAAAAAAAAATAATAATAATAATAAAATATGAAAGATATATACATTGTATTTAAATATCTAAGAACGTAACAGATCCGCAAGGAAGCCAGCTTGCTTTGACTATCGTCATTCTCTGAGTCCCATCAGTGATTAGTTACCACAGCCTATGTACCGTCTTGTCATCTGGACACTACAATGACCAATGCACCCATTCACACAAGTGTCCAGAGAAATACAAGTACACCTATGCTGGACTACTACCACTGGCTGCTGCTGCTGCTGGCACTACTGGTATGGTATTACAAGTGTACTAGTACTACTAATGTACTAGTAGTCCACTACTACTATAGCTACTACAGTGTACTAGTACTACTACTACTAGTGCTACTACTACTACTATAGCTACTACAGTGTAGTACTACTAGTTCATAACAATCATAGGCACGTATAGATATACACGTGATACTTTTTACGGAAATACCTGCTTCTGTGGTTCACCGCAGCTCGTTTCGGTGCAGTTACCGTTTTTGCTGCAATCGCAACACTGCAAAACGAATACTTGGGACTACACTGACGGGTTCGTGTTTGCACTCTGTATATATTCACATTCTTTTGTCGATTCCTTCATTTATTTTGATCGATTGGACTCATCAAAAGACGAGATACATACTGAAATGTGATAATAAGTGTTCAAATCAACTTCAAAATGGTTTGATGTTAGTCTATAAACAGTTAGTTTTACGTCAGGCCCGGCAAAAGCAGAAGCCGTAAGTGGAGATTCACTATGACGTCATTCATGGCAGCCTCTGCAGACGGTAATCGACCAATCACAGCACAAGAAAATCAGATCGTCTTCATTAGGGCTAGTTGACAGTGTAGTTGCTCTAGATTTTGCTGGATCCTGACCCATCTACACGAAATGACCCATAAAGAGTTACATTTTTCGATTGATTGATACATTTCCCCCCATTTCGTGATGTTTTTTTATTGGCTCATTGTCTAGAAAAGTGAAATTTACCGGATGATTTTGAATTGAATTATTTTTTTTTCAACACGATTTTTGATGTGAAATTATAAAATGTTATCGCAGTCTTTTCTACTTGATATTATGATTTTTGAAAAATTCAGAATTTCGCTGATCATCTGCAAAAAAACCTGGTTTGATATCATGCACATGAAGTGAAATATCGCAGATTGAAAACCAGTCCTCGAACACGGCACGAGAGACCATTTCAAGGTCACACCGCTGCGCTGTAGAATGATTTAGACACATTTTCGCGACGCTGCCGGCTGGCTGGAGTAGACCAAGCAATAGATCACCTCGCCCTCTGTGGGTAGTGATTATGTAACCTGTTTTGGTTACAACACAGAGAATCTGAAGGCAAACCACACAGGAAATGATACAGGAAAAGGAGAAAAGACCAAAGTAATGACAGACAAGAAAGGTGGCTTCCTTTGCAGGTCGGCACAATGCAAACTTTTGCCTGCATTCTTTGAGAAGGTGCTTCGACAGAGGGGCTAAAAGTCTGTGGATGCCTGGTTTGCTAGGGCATAGTAGTAGCAAAATAGTGCTTCCCAATCAAAACTTGGATACATAAGTACGACAGCTTTGGATATCAGCATTAGGAGCTTTAATTTTTGAGCCAATAGTCAGCCAGTGCAAGTAATAACAATGACTAAATACGTCCACTTATTGATTAAAATCTCTGAAACAGAGAAAACCTACATCTCACATTACTTGAATACATTCTCATAATTTCTACTATACAAGTCTGATGTGAATCTTACCATCCACTGTTTCAGGTTCAAACGAAAAAAATGACCAATTCAAATTCTTCTCTTTGTTTTTTCAACAAAAATCAAAATTTGCCAAAATTCAGAACTTTAAAATTTTTGGTCTCAATCATATTGTACCAAGTGCTCATTACAATGTTGGGTGTTTTGTGTGTGTGTGTGTGTGTGTGTGTGTGTGTGTGTGTGTGTGTGTGTGTGTGTTTTAAAGGGGCATGTCTAAATGTGCTGATACTATTGAGAAACTTTTAATTCACTGCAAGACTACTTATTTACTCAGCACTTCAGGCCATTTCCTACAAAATATGTTTGTTTCACCAGAAATAGGCTATGCCTACCAGACTAAAAACAAAAACAGAACCATTTACAGTACGGGATCCAGAGGGGGGTGCACCGGGCGTGGGCCCCCTCTTCATTTTTGGTTAAAACAAAGGAAACAAAAAGAAAAAAATGGGGGGTGCATGCATCCCCATTAATTTTGCAAAGGCGCTTCCCATTTACGGAATTCCTGGATCTGCCCCTGACTTAACTCTTTCTGTGCCAGGGACTTTGGACAGTGTGTACACCTATGGGGGTTTTCTGTGAAAAGCGGAACTCAAAGCATTCAAAGGGTTAAAGACATGAACAAAGAGGTGGATCTTGTCCAGACAAAGCTTTTGCAACATTAAAAGACCCGCAAAAGACCCGCAAAAGACCCGCACTGACCTGTCTGATGCTTGAGCCGACTTTGGGACGCAGTAGTTCAGCTCCAGTCTGGCGATGGACCCAATGCGTAGGACCAGACCTGCTCCATAGCCCCATCGGAAGTCTTGCCTCAGTCTCTGTAGGTGGTCCTCCCAGGCAAAGATGTTGTCTGCATTAAGACGAATAAATGAACGAATGAACGAATGAACGAATGAACGAATAAATGAACAAACCATCGACTTGACTAAGGTTTCCTCTACTACCTCTGCTTTAAATGAATATTGCAATCTATTATCACATCTTTGACTGAACCTTAACATCAACCTTGAGTACTAACGACACAAGGAACTTATCACATCTTTTACTACATTTCTCTAATCTTTGTTTCATACAATTTTTTCATTTATGGTGGAAAGTCATTATAAAGATGTTGGATATAATAAACCCCCACATAACGAGGTGATTTTGTTGGTCAAAACTCTATTAAAGCGTGATGTAGTGAGAAACCTGGTGTAACGAGGTAACTGTCATGATCTTTGGGTCATCATTATACAAGGTTCCACTGTATTACTCACTTCGGACTAACATTAAACTGCGACTTTTGAGTACCAGATCAATCTTAACTTTCTTCTGGACACAGTCCTATTCATTGAATGCACATTGTGAGTCCACTGGAGCAGAACATACCAACAAAAATGGGACTTTTGTTTTTTTCTTTTCAAGAGGTTCACCTGATTGGTAAATCTCTATTGGAAGCAAATTTCAGTCCTTCACAATCAAAATCTGGTTTTTAATTTTGAGAGCTTTCGCCTGCTGTTTTTCTGCAAGCTTCGTCGGACTGGTGTTGACTCGCCACAGATAGGGCTTATCAGCTATCTTGCTGTCCATGAGTAAACAAAGAGTAAACAAATGTGAAAATCAAACTTTGATGGTGAATTAACAAAGTTTGCTTCCAGCTGCAATGGGACCTTACCGGTATTGAGTGTGGTCAGATTTCCCGCGTTGACAAAGAAGTGCGTCCTGAAGAGATCCCCAAATCCTCCCTTTCCCGAGGGGATGAAGGGGAGAGGGGTGTACAGGTGGATGGCCCCCGCCCAGAAAGCCTCCCCTCCCTGAGAATCACCTACAATACAAAGAAAAAAGCAACAACATCAACAAAAATAGTTTCCCCTAAAATTTCCTCTTTTAAAAGTAAGAGGAATTTCAAGAGCATTTTATTACTTAAGACACATAGCAACAGAGTACACCTTTATCTGTGACACAATTCTGAAAAAGAGACAAATTATGACATAACATGAAACTACAATGAAATACTTGCACGGGAAAGACTAACTCTTCTGTCAATCTTATCAGCATATGATGAAACTTTTCACTGTTTCATTAGATGTAACTCTACATTGAAGGCAAGTGGAATGTATATCTTTTCTTTCTTTCTTTTTATTTGAGGGCTTACGGGTTGGTTATTTACGGGACTAACATTGTAACCCTTCGCTTCATGACTTACATCACACAGACTGCTCTTGTGATCTTATACCCCATTTACACTAGTCACTCAGGGGATCACCAGGGAGATTGAAGGTGGGAGGGGGATCCAAATAGCAAACATCCAAAAAGAATTTCTTTCATACTGGCAAATGAGCTCTCTGTCGAATTTCTCTCAGTTGCTCTTCTGCAGTGGAATTACAGCGCATGTGAGAAATTTTAATTTCTCTAGAGCAAGAAATCATTGGCATACTGGCCTGTTGCTTTTCACCCAGGAAATTAATCGTGATGACTTTCATACTACAGCTTCACCCACAAACTCCCACGAGCCCCCAGGAGTTTACCTGGGATAGTTTGAGGGTCAAATTTCTGAAAAAGAAAGTCACCTAGCATTTTCAGCAGGAATTCACCCAGGTGACCTTTTCACACTACAATGATCCCCCAGGTTCACCCAGGTGCATCCGGGTGATATTTGCTAAGTGTGAATGGGGTATCAGGCCCGTCTCATGGCCAGACATCATCTCACCCACCTTGGGAGTGGGGCCCAAGGCCGTGGATGTTGAACCCTCTGACCGTCGTGGGTCCACCGAGGAAGAACCTGTCATTGATTCTCGTCTCAGTCCCTTCCAGGCCTTTCATCACTCCAGCCATCAGACCGCACGACAACACCTGTTTTAGTAGAGTAAATTTGAGGTTTGACCCCAAAAAAATTGATACAAAAGGTTTTTCAACGGTTTTGGGTAGGTTTTGACCTCCAAAATAACATACTAAAAATCTACTCAAATCCACCTACCGGAAAGGGCCTATTTCCAAGATGGCGTCCAAAATGGCCGCCGTGGGCTTAAATTTCCATAGAATGTGCAATAACTGGCCTACATTTCTGATTTTTGTGTCAATTTCTATGTTTTGGGGGTCAGCAAATCCAATGAAACCATTTTCAAAGCTGATCAATGATGGGAAAAACCTTAAATCCAAGATGGCGTCCAAAATGGCCCCCAAAATGGCCGCCATGGGTATAAAATTGCTACTAAATTGTCAATAAATACCGTGCATGTGTGATATATGTGTCGATTTCTATGTGTTGGCGGTCAACAAATCCACTGATATCATTTTCAAAGTTGATCAGTGATGGAAAAGCATTAAATTCAAGATGGCGTCCAAAATGGCCCCCAAAATGGCCGCCATGGGCATAAATTTGCTACTAAATTGTCAATAAATGTTGTGCTTGTGTGATGTATGTGTCGATTTCTATGTTTTGGAGGTCAACAAATCACCTGAAATCATTTTCAGAGTTGACTAGTGATGGTATGGCCTTGAATCCAAGATGGCGTCCAAAATGCCCCTCCCCCCCATGGCCACCATGGGCGTGTACTTGTTTTAAAACTGGCAATAAATGGATTACATTTGTAGTGTTTGTGTTTATTCCTATGTTTTGGAGGTCATGCCCAATCCTTCAAATAGTGTCTA
The DNA here is from genome assembly GCF_040938485.1 of Diadema antillarum. Taxonomy (NCBI): domain Eukaryota; kingdom Metazoa; phylum Echinodermata; class Echinoidea; order Diadematoida; family Diadematidae; genus Diadema; species Diadema antillarum. The sequence continues at coordinate 75,466 of NW_027272152.1, read as the reverse complement.
CCTAAAAAGTAGTCCCGTGTGTAGTGATCAGAATTGATTAACCACTTTGTGCATAACATAAATAAAAATATGCTTTGGTAATTTATCAATTAATCGGCATTCTCACAATGATCACCATTTCCTCTAAAAACGTACTTTCAATTAAAATGCCTTCAAGTTAGGGTAAATCGAAAACATCAACGAAAGTTCGTTCATTGAAGTAGCATTTACCATAGATAAACTATGCTTCCTCTTCGTCTTCCGATACTGTCTTGTTGAAAGGATTTTCGCAGGTATCAAGTTGACAGGGTCCGCAGACGCTGTGGCATGGCAGACCGTATCCCCTACAGCTACAGCGAATTGTTCTACAGCCAGTTGTGCAGTACATCGGATCTTCTTCAACAATTTTTCTGGAGCAGCGTCCTTGTTTGACGTGACTGGAACTAGTTTATTGTCCTCCAGTTTCCAGCCCTAGTCTGTTGCCTTCAAGTTTCCGTTCCTCCCCATCCAGACCATAATCTGATGGTATACTCTCAGAGAGTGAAACCTTGTTGAAGACGCTGTTAGTGGCAGACATTCTGGGGTGACAAACGACTTAGCTGAAGTCAGTTTCTTCGCAAAGACATTATATCGCAACTTGGCGAGGGAATCACAGGGATGTCCTCCAAATAATACTTTCATGGCATTGTTGCCGTTTTCCACGACCATGTATCTTGTTTGGTTGGGGACAAGGAAGGTGTTTGCACAAGTCTTGATTGCTGAATCCCCCTTTGCCAGTTTCTGAAATGCTGACTTTTTTCCAATTCCAAATACTCGAGATGTCGAGTCACACCCAGTGAAGGCATGAAGGAAGAGAAGATGTGGGCATAGCTCTTCACCCAATGATACTTTCAGCTGGTTGATATTGTGCACCTTCCAGTTCCAGGATGAATTGTCAGAACGAAAATACAGTTCTTTGCTGTCGACGCTAGCGTAATGCAATAATAGCACCAACAGATCGGTATCTTTTTCAATCAGGGTAGTTGATTGTTGGTATGACGATGTCACTTCCGCTTTTACTATGTCTAGGGCCTACATCGGCATCCCCTGGTGCATGAATTACGTTCAAGCAAATTTTCTTCATTTCCTCACTGATGAGGTTGATGAGCTGTTGCTTGTTGGAGCTCCTGGACAGGAACACGGACACGGCCCTTGTGTGTATTGTCCTTAATAGATGGTCCATCATCATAACCATCAAAAACGACTTTTCCATAGTGATGAATAGTGAAGTCAGCATACGACTTGGCTATCACATTGAAACTGTCCCCGGCTGTCCATGACAAATGAGGCAGCAAGGAGCCACCATCAAGAACATAGTGCACAGTTTGGGGAACAGAGTCGGACACGGTATCATTTGACACTTTGGCAGAATGGTCTCGATAGCTTGAACTAATGGAGGTTTGTCAGCCTTTCTGAAAATACCTATACCCTCAAACAGGGCAGGGGTAAATGGGCTCAGGTCATAGCCCATGACATTTTCCAACGAAATGTCTCCTGTTTTTGACACGACAAGAAATCTTTGAAAGAGTAGAGCAGGGTCAATTGCTCTGTCTGGACCAAGTTTGACTGAAGATACATCTCCAAGTGTTTTGGCTCTGTCTTTTCGATTGAAGGAAGATGTGAAAGCAGGTTTATTGACCATACTTTCCATAATCTTCTCTCCAACAGACTTATGCTCGTGGACATTCACATCCAACGCGGCCATCACTCCAGTCACAATATTTCTTAGTGAGGGATCTGCAGAAAATGGAGAGCATTCATTGAGTTTTGAACTGCTTTTGGCTAGGTCAGAAGCATCTCTTTCCATCCTTGCGCCACTAGATTCCTTGTGTTGTTCACTAGTCGTGTACAAAAGATCAGTGAATTCCTGCATCGCACTGTTATATTCCGACGTGACCGGCATTGACATTGTCCATAGAGACAGTTGTTCTTCACCCATCCCACTTCCGCGTGTTAGGCCACCAGTGCTCTTCAGGGATCTCATCAAGGTCTGTTCGATGACAAGATCAGGGCTTAGACCCACCCAGAACTTATTACTCCGTCGGATGACATGGAATCCATCTGCAAACTTGCAGAAGACATCTGGATGATTCTGTTCTAGCTCTGACATTTCTTGAAGATAGAAGTAAGAGACTTCAGGTAGTTGTAATGGCCAGCTGCAGCAAATATTGGCAGACATTCAGTTACAGCATGTAGGTGCATTGGTCAAGATGCTTTTCGATCTGCCATGATCAACTTTCTTGCGACCCCTAACATTGTCTGATAATTTAACCACAACTGACTTGTCTTGGATCTTGTTCGAAGTTCCATCTTACGTTTGTCCATTTGTCTTCTGATTGTAACCATTGCTTCATATGTCACGACATTCTCAAGCGTTGTCTCACCATCCAACACCTTAGAGTACATATCCTCTGACTGAGCCACAAGTGATGCAAACTCAGTATTCTCATTCATCATTTCGGATACAACCATTCGATTAAAGCACTTGTCTACCAGCAAATGTCCTCTGAACGCTCTTTGAACTGCCTTTCCAGTCATCATATGCACCACTGCATTCTCGCCATACACGACCTCTAGAACCTTGCTGAGCCCTGTTCCTTGCATGAGTGTTCCTATGGCACCGAGCAAGTTCATGAACAAATGAAAACAGCCAAGCAGTAATACAACCCATGCTGTGCATCTTGGATGATTTCAGCAGCTTTCCAGTAGAGTGGTTGATCAAATGTTCTGATGGGTGAGAAATTGTGCTTCATTGCCATGTTGGTAAGGAACTCCAAAGTCGATAGAACGCAAGTCTTATCCCCTGAATACATGTCTATCATTGGCAAAAACATCACTGAAGACTGACCAGGGTGTTCATACCCTTGATAAAGCGAGCACATCATTCCTTGCCAGTTTGGGGTAGCCTTTCGGAAACTGAAGGATAGCTCCCACAAAATATCGATGCTCACACAACAGTGTGAAATGATAAGACAACAATGACCCAACTCAAAATTGACATTTTGTTTAAAGGGGATGGCTAGTAACCGATCAGTGGGAATCAGTGGGAATGCTGAGGGATGATTGTTCCAATCCTTGTGGGATTTATTTAAGAGTACATTATATATCTACTGTTGTGTGAAAATTATTTGCTTCAGAACGGTCTCATATTCAAGTAATGTGCAGATTAATGCCCCGTCACTGACCAGGGACGCTTACCTGGAAACATTAAACATTTAATTTCATAATCTTGTGTTGTTGTGAAATTAAAAAACAAACCATCTGAATTTTGCACATATTATCAAGGTGTCAAATAGACTATTGGTGCAAGTTTTTGAAGCAACAATGAACACAGGGACAAATAACTTGTTGTTATACGACAACAGATCGCACAAATTTGAAACTGAAATGTATAATCAATAGCCGAGTTAGTAATTATAAAGTAAGTAAGGAAAATGCACATAAGTGGGATTCCATATCACAATTTCAAGTTTTGTTACACTAGCACTTGGCAAGAAATGATTTTGGCCTGGATTATACAGCTGACCTCCACAATAACGGATTAAATCCAATCCAAACATTGGAAGTATCAGATACGTATTGGGTATTTTGAGTATAACGAATTATTGGCTGTTTTATAGAAATTTTAACCCCATGGTGGCCATTTTGGATGTCACCTTAGATGCCATTCCTGGTTTTAGAGACTTTCCCTTCACTATAAATCAGCGTGACAAAATAGTTTTAGTTGATTTGTTGACCTCCAAAATGTAGAAACTGACACAAACATACACGGCATTTATTGACAATTTAATAGCAATTTTATGCCCATAGCCACCATTTTGGGGGCCATTTTGGACACCATCTTGGATTAAAGGCTTTCCCATCACTAATCAACTTTGAAAATGATATCAGTGGATTTGTCGACCTCCAAAACATAGAAATCGGCACATACATCACACACGTTCGGCATTTATTGACAATTTAATAGCAATTTTATGCCCATGACCGCCATTTTGGGGGCCATTTTGGACGCCATCTTGGATTTAAGGCTTTCCCATCACTGATCAACTTTGAAAATGATTTCAATAGATATGTTGACCTCCGAAACATAGAAATTGACACAAAAATTCCAAATATAGGCCAACTAGTGCCCATTCTATGGCAATTTAAGCCCACGGCGGCCATTTTGGACGCCATCTTGGAAATAGGCCCTTTCCGGTAGGTGGATTTGAGTAGATTTTTAGTATGTTATTTTGGAGGTCAAACCCTACCCAAAACCGTTAAAAAACCTTTTGTATCAATTTTTTTGGGGTAAGGCTATTTTTTGTTGTAGATTTACCCGACTATTTATTCAAATTCATGAAATTCTTTCGTCCAGATGTTTCATTGCAAGTGACAGAACTAGTCAGCTGTTTTTTGTTTTTTGGTTGTTGTTTTTTTTTGGGGGGGGTTCGAATATGCAACTACCGTAAATGTGGAACACTTAGCAGTGCCCAATTTCTTTCTTTTTTTCATGAATTTTGCACCGTACTCAACTGACGCACAAATGACAATAATAATGCACACAATTTGTTCAGGGATATTTAGTCGTGTACACGTATCAAGGGTGGATCCAGGAATTCCGTAAAGGAGGGGGCGCGTGCCCAATGCCACCCTCCCCCATCTGCCACTGCGTATGGTTCTCTTTGAATATATCTATCAAGTCTTTAACACATAAAGTGGTCATTGTTATTGGCCAAGCACAATAAGACAAATAATTATGTGATAATTTCTACTTTTACAGTTTTCACAAGAACTTTTGTAATTAGATACACATTTAGAGAGAACAACTATAATTATCTTGAAATTTCATCACCAGGAAATCAATACCAGGCAGTGGGAAACCAGAGCAAACAGTTTTTGTTTTTGTTTTTTACACATTGTACTATTAATGCAAAATTAAGTTGACTTTCTTGAATGAAAATCATTAATTCTTGGATGTTGAATTTCAAGTAAAAGATCTGCTTGACATAAACTGCAGTACAGCTTGAAAAGAAGAAATAAAATGGAACACAAACTCAACATCATTGTCCTTACAAACCTATTGTTTACTCGGGCAAGTGTCTACGGGAAATGCGTGTTGTAGCAAAATCAGCCTGTCCTCAACAGACAAAGGGGGGGAGTCTGTCCTTAAAATTTGTGTGTGAATGGAAGCAGAAACAGGACAGTGATAATTGGGGCAAATTCTGATGAAAACTAAGAAACATGTGATGATCTGAATCCACGATAAATCAAGGCACAAATTGGCACCTCTGTGATGTAGCAAGTGAGTTCACCTTCCATTTGTCATGTACATGAAATTCCACTAAATCTTTTTTTTTCTTTTTCCCATTATTGATGTAGGAATATATTCTTTGCATGAAGGGGTTGTATATGAAAATATAAACAAAGATTGTTCTAAGGCTGCATTCATAATCAGAAATTTACTTGAAGGAATTCTTTTTTTAAATTTCATCGAACAGAGCAAATGGAGGAAGGGGGTGAGGTCATGTTTGACACCACAGAATAGCTGCTTTATGTTTGACTGATCACAAAAAAAAAAAATAATAATACTAATAATTTTCTGAGTTTTCATAAGACTTTACTCAAACTTTCACTGCCCTGTTCATTTAATATTTTGCTTCTATTCTCACAAACTTATATTCAGGATGGATTTCCCCATTTAATATTCATGGAGAATGATTGTCGAACTCACGCAGTTGAACAAGAGTGATTTGTTGAGCTGCAGCTGAAGTTGTTCCTTCCAGAATTTGACATCCCCTCCTGTGTAGCCTGCCAACTCCTGGGAGAGCTTCAGCAGGTAGCCTCGAGACGGGTAAATCTTCTCATCTCGCGTGTCTCTCGCCAGTGTGTGCTGTGATGAGGGAAGCCATGAGAAAGGAGTTTACCACTCTGAAACACAACAAATCAAACTCAAATCCCTATTTAGCTTACATCTGTCCAACTGAAAGGGGGTGACTAGTAACTGATCAGTGGGAATCAGTGGGAATGCTGGGGGATGATTGCTCCAATCCTTGTGGGATTCATGTAAGAGTACATTGTATATCTATTGTTGTGTGAAAATTATTTGCTTCAGAATGGTCTCATATTCAAGTAATGTGCAGTCTAATGTTTCCAGGTTAGCGTGCCTGTACAGTGACGGGGCATTAAACTGCACATTACTTGAATAAGAGACCGTTCTGAAGCAAATAATTTTTACATAACAATAGATATACAGTGTATAATGTACTCTGAAATGAATCTCACAAGAATTGGAACAATGATCCCCCAGCATTCCCACTGATTCCCACTGGTCAGTTACTAACCATCCCCTTTAACAGAGGATTTCAGGGAGTAACTGGACTGCAGTGTTTGGAGTAGGGAGTCTCTGCACAAAACCTTCCTGTACCATACCATACAACTCAATTCAATGCAATACATAGCAGTAAATACAATCTGTACATCCAAATACAATGCGGCAGAAATCAATGTAACACAATGAAACCAAAAACTAGGTAACCCAACAGCACGTACCTGAACAGAGGATTTCAGGGAGTGACCGGACTGCTGTGTTTGGATTTGGGAGTCTCTGCACAAAACCTTAATACTATACCATACCATACTACACAATTCAATGCAATACATCAGTAATACAACCTGTATATCAAAATAATGTATGTCCCAAAAGAAATAAAAGATTACAACAGTACCCTCTGCAACGATAACTTTAAAAATAGTAAATCAATCCAAACACAATTTCAGGGTATGAAAATATAACTCATTGCCCATATCTTACAGAAAACCACATTCAATTAGCTTCAGTGGTCAAAGAGAAATGAGGATTTTTGTAGAGCATGTCAGGAATCCCTTCCCTCCAAGTTCTGTCTATTGTGTTTACACATTAATATGCAGTTCCAAGAGCATCCAAGTGCTGAACTTGGAAGAATCAGACTCATAACATGCTTGACAACAATCCACATTTCTCTGTGACCCCTTAACCAAATTGAATGGGGTTTTCCGCAATATAGAGCTAAGATGTCATATTTTAAGACCTTGAAGTAACATTTAGACGGTTTAATCATATTGGGTGTTATCAATGCAAAAATCCCATTGTAATTTTTTGGGGGGGACATACCGTACAATGCAACAGAAATCAATGTAACACAATGAAACCAAACTAACAACCCAACAGCACGTACCTTGACAGAGGATTTGAGGGAGTGTCCGGACTGCTGGCGGGTGTCGAAGGAGGCGGTGCGGGTCAGACAGGAGAGCTCCCTCCACACCCCTTCCCACTGTGCCTCCTGTAAGCCTAGCACACTGGGGAACTGCCACGCCCACCCACATGGAGAGAAAAAATATCAAGAGTGAATCTTATCTATCTACCTCTTGCCAAATGGGTGAAAGTAACTTACAGCCTTACAAATGTCAGTCATATATTAAAAATGGAAATTAACCCCAAATATATCTGACCAAAAATATATGAGTGAATTGAGTAAATTCAGACATAGCAGTAAAGATTTGAAGAAAAATAAAAAGAATTCCACAAGTTACAATCTCCTATCATGAAAAGTACACATTTCTTCCACTTCTTACTGGTAGGCCCTGTATGTTGAGGGCAATATTATGCCCCTGCCTTGTGAAAGAGGTACTTCAAGTGCTCTTTTCATTATGCTGAAAAACATCTAGAATTCTCTTTACATTTTCTTTATATCACTGTACTACTGTCACATCACAAATTGTGGGAGTCTTTGCATCCTTTTGGAGTATTTTGAGATCAAAAGTGAAGATATCATGTATAATGTTGATCATAGTACATGTACACAACTTTTATTCCAGAACAGTCCTCCCTGTTAAGAATTGTGGGTAGGCAGAACACTATGTGATGATCAATCATGCCCTAGCAATCAAACTTCGTATTTTTGTCATTACCTAGAGTGAAATCTTGTTATTACAGCATGCTTTCACACATTTTCTATGCATATGTGTACATTTTTGAGCAAATATCATCAGTTTTGCAGGCATATGAGATCTATGTTTTGGCTTTTAGTAAATCAAAAACGTCATTCTTATCCTATTTCCTACAAATTTCTGAAATCTTCATAGGCTTTGCACACGGCCCTTCAGGTTTATGTAAGCTATGGGCAAATGGCATGATTGAGCACAAAAATATCAATCTCATGATGTACATAAATTGCCTTCATCAATTGTCATCCCATCATCATGTGGACTGGGTCAAAAGGAGTCTGAGATTTCAATCCTAGCAGAATCTTCTCAAGAGGCAAATCAACTACCATAAGGAGTAAGCATACATATATATTGATTACAGACATGGAGTGTATGTGTATAACATAACATGCCCCTATTTGAAAATATGCTAGAGTAGCATGTGTTGTACTACATTACACTGAGATGTTGTCATCTCAGACAAGAGTTCACCAGGTGCTTGTATTCCTCTTTAAAGGTCAAATCTCAGCCTAACTAGGAGCCATGTCACCATATCACAACACTTGATAATGACTTTCATAATAATACCATGTGGTTTCCCCTTGATTTCTCCTTCTTTGTGTAATGCTATAACATTCCAAACGAGAAGAACAATTCTATACTCTACAAGTGACATATTTATATCAACACAATGAAAAAGTGTATTTTTGGCCATGCACACATGTGACTGATATTTCACAAATATTTCTACTGCTTTTCTCCCCCTTCTGACAGAAAAATGCACTGAACAGGGACAAAACACAGTATTGATCGGGCTCCCAAATTTCCTGGCCAAGTGAGGATATCTTGCACTCACAGCAAAGTCCACAGTGACTCCCCTGCCGATCTCACGGTACGAGCTCGGGGCAAAGTCTGCCGACGTCTTGAACACTGAGCTCCTGAACCTGTAGGGCCCCAAGTGGAAAGCAAATGAGTGAGATGGTAATAACATGCTCCTATTGGGACTTAACACCCCCCCCCCCCTCCATCACGAAAAAAAGATAAAATGAAATAATCATCATTATCATCATCATAATAATCATCATAATAATAATAATCATAATCATAATCATAATAATAACAACAATAATAATGATTATCATAATAATAATAATAATAATAATGATAATAATAATAATAATAATAATAATAATAATAATAATAATAATAATAATTATAATAATAATAATAATAATATTAGATAAGTTTAAGTTTAAGTTTCAAGTTTCTTTATTTTACCAAAGCATGGAACATATTAAAAAACAATACATACATCAATATTCGGATACGATTACAAACATATCAATAATACAGTGAAAAGGAAAAAAAATACAACAGAAATAGATTGACAATAACACATACATGAATAGGTTTAACAGATATGCTATGGAAGGTAGCAGCCAGAAAGGAAATGTCCCTTATAGTCCGGGAGCCAGCGGGGGTCAGCCTAGCTGAAAAGGTTACCAATTTTTATGTGTTTAGCAATTTAGTACATATGCCCCCGAGTATGGAAATGCACGTCTGGCTGGTCATCGGTGGTGGGTGTGGCCAGGAGGGCCACAAAAAGGACCCCCCAAAATTAGGCTAGCCTAGCTGGAAAAGTAACCCCATGAAAACAACTGGAACTTGTTCGTTACACTTACAGGATAAATGAATGACCATTGCCAGACGTTTTAAGTGGTGGGGGGTAGCCGCCAGACACTCTTAAAGGCCCAACTCCAGCTAGGCTAGCCTAGCTGAAAAAGTAACCTCATGAAAACCACTGGAACTTGTTCTTTACACTTACAGGATAAATGAATGACCATTGCCAGACGTTTTAAGTGGTGGGGGGTAGCCGCCAGACGCCCTTAAAGACCCAAATTTTTCCAGCTAGGCTAGCCTAGCTGAAAAAGTAACCTCATGAAACCAACTGGAACTTGTTCGTTACACTTACAGGATAAATGAATGACCATTGCCAGACGTTTTAAGTGGTGGGGGGTAGCCGCCAGACGCCCTTAAAAACCCAACTTTTTCCAGCTAGGCTAGCCTAGCTGAAAAAGTAACCTAATGTAACCCACTGGAACTTGTTCGTTCGACTTACAGGATAAATGAATGACCATTGCCAGACGTTTTAAGTGGTGGGGGGTAGCCGCCAGACGCCCTTAAAGACCCAACTTTTTCCAGCTAGGCTTGCCTAGCTGAACAAGTAACCTTGTGAAACCCACTGGAACTTGTTCTTTACACTTACAGGATATATGCATGACCATTGCCAGACGTTTTAAGTGGTGGGGGGTAGCCGCCAGACGCCCTTAAAGACCCAACTTTTTCCAGCTAGGCTTGCCTAGCTGAACAAGTAACCTTGTGAAACCCACTGGAACTTGTTCTTTACACTTACAGGATATATGCATGACCGTTGCCAGACGTTTTAAATGGTGGTGGTGGTGGTGGTGGGGGGGGGGGGGGGGGGGGGGGTAGCCGCCAGACGCCCTCACAGACCCAATTTTACCAGCCAGACTAGCCTATATATAGCTGGAAAAATAACCTCCTGAAACCCCTGGAACTTGTTCTTGTGATACAATCAAGGATAATTGAATGATTGTTGCCAGACAATAGCCGCCAGACGCTTCAAACACCAAACTCTTACCAGCTTGGCTAGCCTAGCTGAAAATTAGGAAAGTAACCCCATGAAACCCACTGGAACTTGTTCTTACACTTACAGAATAAATGCATGACCGTTGCCAGACGCTTTAAGTGGTGGGGCGTAGCCCCCAGACGCTCTCAAAGACCCAATTTTACCAGCTATAAGGCTCACATATTTCAGAAATGATAGCAGTGTAATTCCATAACAATACCGCTTGCTTGCGAGTTCACCTGTCTATAATCTATGCATGCCTTATTCTTTTGTTCTGCTTCCTTGAGCCCCAACTCATGCATTCTTATGGTGACTCTCCCATGTCATCATCCTTGTTCATTGCAATTTGTTCTATTTTTTGAAAATATTCTTATTCTTCATCCCAATTATCACAAATTCTGAAACTCTGTCCCGAGTATAACTAATTCATAGTTGTACAAATGTAAAAATCTGAGAATCACCCGGAGGTCTCCTTTAATGGGGGAGTTTCTTGAGCGCACAGGGAAACATTTTTTGAAATATCAATAGGGCAAGTGTTGAGACGAAATACTGTAGAAATATGAGAATATACAGTGCTGTGGTTTTGGTAGAAGAAATAGGGTATCTGTATTTGTCCTCAGTGATAACCAAAAAACTTATTAGGAAAAAATAATAGACATCAAAAAAGAATTGCCCAATCAAACATGTTGGGATTTTTCTCAAACATCAGTGTTCTCATTTTCTTTGCAGTGTAAAAAAAAAAAACAAAACAAAAAAAAAAAACAGGGCCGGGTACAGTATCCGGATGGAAATTGGTGGGATGGGCGTAAACCCGCGGGTATTATAACATACTGACGTGAAGAAAAAAAAACAAGACCAAAAACTACTTCTTTCTGTGTCCTGGGGAGAAATATTCATCAATTGCATTTTGGAAATGTTGAAAATCACAACTTTTGATGAAATTGTCAGTATCTCTTCTTATATGAAGGCTTTTTTTTATAATTAAGTTTCTTTCCTCTATGACCATGATAAAACAAACCCCTGATGATTAAAACAAAAGACAATCAAAACTTGGCAAATGAACTCTTTGGACATTAGCAAAAGGGAATACATTAACAGTTTTTGCAAACACTTTATACAATTGTCTAATACTCCATCAAGCTCATAAAAAATACAATTCTACTGCAACAAGAAATCCATTCAGTAAGACTCGTCCTCGGTGTACATAGCTTAAAATGCCAACTTTTTAAAAATAATTCCCCAGCTCTTAAATTTACTTTAAAAAGGGGAAGTAAAGCTCAACACCTTTGGCCTATGACTTTTTAGGTACCGTATCACCTTACGGTTGAGGAGATGGGTAAAGAAAAATTATTAACGAAATGAAACTTATAGGAACATGCTTCACATGACCTCACCGTTTTCTTCTCTTAAGAAAGAAACGAAATCTAAAAATTGTTCAAGAGTGTTTTTGAACATAGTACATTGCAAAAGCAGAAAAAAATCAGTGTTTTTAAGAAACATAACTCACAACAACAAGGAATTCCTGTCGTGTCTAGTATTGTACGTTTTTGGTTTGGAGGGTTTTGGATGCTAATATTTCAAGACAAGTTTATGCTCCGGCACTTCAATGAACTTAAATGTAAAGTAATGATCAACCTCTCTTGCCAATAAACTCAACATTTGCTGTTCTTCAGTAAAGCATATGACAGAAACATATGAGAAACATGTCTGAAATTCATATGAATAAGCTTACAGCAACAACAAAAATATTATGTTATCTATAAACTAATACTGCATGTACTTAGTTTCGAGGGATTAAGATGCAAAATGTTATGACAAAAGCCCCTACGTGGCTACCAGCAATTAAACATCCTTCAACTTCTTTAGCAAATGAGCTCATATGTATCATCTTCTTGTTGAGAAGACGAAGATGAGTAATGATAAAATAACCAAACTATCAACTTTCCTTAACATGTTTTACATGAAATCATTATTGCCTTCTCGTAACGAAATTGAAAAAAACCAGAACATCTGAAATTGTTCAAAATCGCTTCTTGATAACGATGAAAGCAAAGGAAACTTAGTGTTTGTAACCACTATGACACGTGTCTACAGATCTGTCATGCTCATAAGAAACGTAACTCACAGGAATATAATTTTATGCAGTAAGTACTTGGTTTGGAGGACATTTAGATGCCAACTTTTCAAGAATAATACACCAGCACTGACATTAACTGATGAAAAAAAGGAATGCTCAGCTTCTTTATCCAATTAGCTCATAGGTAATTCCTTGTAGTTGAAAAAAAAAAACGAGTACACATAAAAATATAGACTTCCCGTAACAAGCATCACAGGTCATGATCTCCACATTTGCTCCTCTTAACTTAAAAGAAATAAATATATATTTAAATTTGTTTTAAATGACCTTCAAACAGTATGAAGAAAAAATTCTGTGTCTGCAAAAGCTTGACACGTGTCTAATGCTGGGTCACGCTCATATTAAACGTAGCTCACAGGAACAAGGAATTCACGTGTGTATAAAATAATACTGCAGAGAGGGTGCAAAGTTGAACCCTTTATTGAGGGTGCGAAAATGTTCCCTTGGGTACATCTTTCCACCCACACTAAGTGGTGCTAAGTTGCACCTTTCTTGAGGGTGCGATCTTGCACCCTTTACCTTTCGGCGCACCTTTGCACCCCGTGTAGCCTTTACATCTTGGTGCAACTTTACATCCTTTCGTGAGGGTGCAAGGAAACACCCAAAGTTCCAAGATTGTGCCTTGTATTGAGGGTGCAATCTTGGAACTTTGGGTGCTACTTTGTACCCGCAAGAAAGGGTGAAAGTTACACCCTCGGGAGCAACTTTGCCCCCTTGAAAAAGGCGCAACCTCGTACCTTTAGGTGCAACTTTACGCCCGAAGGATGCAAGAGTGTACCCTCTCTTGAGGGTGCATTCTTGTGCCTTATTGGTATGATGTTGCACCTATGTGGTGCTTATTTGCTCCATGACTGCTGCAAAATTGCTCCTTTAAAGGAGCAAGTCAGTGTCACTGCCTGCTCCTTTATAGGGACAACATTGCCCATCATCTCAAGGTGCAACTTAGCATCACATAATCGGGTACGATTTAGTTCCTTAACTACTCTAAACCTTGAATAGTGCGAACTGATGTAAGCCTATTTGCTCAGTATATAACTTATGTTGTTGTTGCACTCTGCAAAGTAAATAGGATTAGTGTAACTTGGATCTTGTGAATCATGAAATGTGTATGCGTGTGGAATTTGTGAGTTGTGAAAATGTTAATGTAAAAGTTAACTTAGTTGTGTTTGAATATAATACTGAAACCAAAAATTTACCCAATTACCTTTTCAATAAGGTGAGCACTATATCTATCAAACAGTTAACCTTCTCGGCAAGAGTATACATCTGCATGAAGGAAGAGGTGAAAATATGATATGCAGTTGTCTGGACACGTTTTATTCAAAACGTTCTTGAATGCGTACTTATTCACAAGAATAACATATGCTTCTTACCAGTACTCAAAGCCTCTAAAACAAGAGCATGCTTCTTACACTTCTAAAGTATACACCATATCTTAAAAACAAAATGTATAAGAGGATTTAAGAAGCTGTTTGTATGCATTCAAACGAATCCATATTTCTATCTAAAATTTAAAACGTGTCTTGTAAAATGGGAATTCGTTTTATAATGACGATGCCAATTGTCTTAAAGTCCTTATCACGACATGTCTTGGAGTTCACGCTTATTGAAAACATGAGATTCTTGGCACGTAGATTACAACTATGGTTTAAAGAGTTAACTGAGATACGCATACCGTATACGGGCATTTCGATGAAAACATTTAAATACAAGGTACTGTAAATAATATGAAAATCAAACTTGATACCAGCCCTTATCGGCAACCAATACAGACTATGGAGGACTGCAGTTATAATTGTGTTCAGATATTGTTTTGGGTGATACACGCATGCCGACTGATTTGGGATCAATTCGAGTCCCTCGAGCTGAGATTCCGGAACTGCAATGAGCAAACCATAATTATGCATAACAAAGTGACTGAGAATAATGCATGCACCAGTTTCTGTTTCGTTGTTCTATACACAGAAAGTTGTTTCGTTTTCCAATCCTGTGCAGGCACACAGAGATTTACAGAATTCAATCATCTTTGGCTATAACGCCATGGTCGCGTGCAAAATGAATGCAGCTTATCTAACTTAACCTGTAGTTACTGAATAGGGGACTACTGTATATTCAATTTATACACTATTAATCGGATGATAGAACCTGTCAAAGAGTAAATTGCGGATATCATATACCATTGTCAAATTCACTTTCTGTTCTATACATAGTATCAATGGAATGTTATGAACCACTTCAGCATTACCAATCATCATAATTATTTCCCTGAAACGGCTGCATTTGTATGAGCGGGAAGAGTTTGGCATCATACATAGCAAGAGTCGTGACTACAAAACTAAATAGGGCCTACAAGTATTATACAAGGTTTTAGGACACTTTGAATCATGCCCCCCCCCCCAAAAAAAAAAACCCAACAACTTAGTGAAATGTTGTACAATGTATATGCCCTACTTCCATTAACCTATGATCTTTGACCTTTGAATACATGGCCCGCATTTTTTCACCGAATAGGCATTTGGATGCAACGTAGGTATTATATAAAAGAAAACATGTTTTAGGAAAATACATTTAACCACTTCAGAAATAATTATGGAACAAATAGCAAAATATTGACACGTTCACTTCTTCCGTAATGACATGACAGAAAACTTTCCTCACCGAATCGTTCTGCCGTAATTCATGAGCAAGTCATGGATATATACTTAGTTCGATTAAAAGTATACATTGAGTCATTGCAAAAGCATTTAATGAAAAGTATGCTTCAGAACTACATCATTGTCATTTATTCTATAACACTAATAATATAGAGCTATTGGTCCGCCGTATTGCCTAACAGGTCGTTGTCCTCCTACCATATTTGTTTAGCAAATAAGGCACAGAATTTAATTTCGCACTTGTTGCCAAAGACTCTAATCTTCTTTACCGCTATTCTCAGACATGTATGCTGGTGCTGTATGAATTAGAAACGGAAGCTTACAAATATTCACCATCTAACAAGGCAAAAGCGAAGTGATGTCTCGTCCACGTATATCGACTTTGTGATTACAGAGATTTTCAAATGGCATAGGCCTAGTTCATTGACTTTTTGACTGTTGTCGTAGTCGGACTTCACCAATATTAACACTTGACAGCAATCATTAGATGATCTGAGGAGTGAATTTGGTGGTCATATAGCTCAAAAGTGTGGAAAGTTATTGAAAGAACACCAGAATACTATGTCGACAGTGTTTATCAGGTGAGATACAAACATAGAACAAGTTCAAGTGGGTTTCAGGAGGTTACTTTTCCAGCCAGGGCTATAGTCTAGCTGGTAAAATTGGGTCTTTGAGGGCATCTGGCGGCTACCCCCCCCCCCCCCCCCCCACTTCTTAAAACGTCTGGCAACGGCCATGCATATATCCTGTAAGTGTAACGAACAAGTTCCAGTGGGTTTCATGAGGTTACTTTTTCAGCTAGGCAAGCCTAGCTGGAAAAATTTGGGTCTTTAAGGGCGTCTGGCGGCTACCCCCACCACTTAAAACGTCTGGCAATGGTCATTCATTTATCCTGTAAGTGTAACGAACAAGTCCCAGTGGTTTTCATGAGGTTACTTTTTCAGCTAGGCTAGCCTAGCTGGAGTTGGGCCTTTAAGAACGTCTGGCGGCTACCCCCACCACTTAAAACGTCTGGCAATGGTCATTCATTTATCCTGTAAGTGTAACGAACAAGTTCCAGTGGGTTTCATTAGGTTACTTTTTCAGCTAGGCTAGCCTAGCTGGAAAAAGTTGGGTCTTTGAGGGCGTCTGGCGGCTACCCCCCACCACTTAAAACGTCTGGCAATGGTCATTCATTTATCCTGTAAGTGTAACGAACAAGTTCCAGTTGGTTTCATGAGGTTACTTTTTCAGCTAGGCTAGCCTAGCTGGAAAAAGTTGGGTCTTTGAGGGCGTCTGGCGGCTACCCCCCACCACTTAAAACGTCTGGCAATGGTCATTCATTTATCCTGTAAGTGTAACGAACAAGTTCCAGTTGGTTTCATGAGGTTACTTTTTCAGCTAGGCTAACCTAGCTGGAAAAAGTTGGGTCTTTGAGGGCGTCTGGCGGCTACCCCCCACCACTTAAAACGTCTGGCAATGGTCATTCATTTATCCTGTAAGTGTAACGAACAAGTTCCAGTGGTTTTCATGAGGTTACTTTTTCAGCTAGGCTAGCCTAGCTGGAGTTGGGCCTTTAAGAGCGTCTGGCGGCTACCCCCCACCACTTAAAACGTCTGGCAATGGTCATTCATTTATCCTGTAAGTGTAACGAACAAGTTCCAGTTGTTTTCATGGGGTTACTTTTCCAGCTAGGCTAGCCTAATTTTGAGGGGTCCTTTTTTTGGCCCTCCTGGCCACACCCACCACCGATGACCAGCCAGACGTGCATTTCCATACTTAGGGGCATATGTACTAAATTGCTATATACATAAAAATTGGTAACCTTTTCAGCTAGGCTGACCCCCGCTGGCTCCCGGACTATTATTTTTAGCTGACCTAAAATCATTCATTCAATTTCAATTACATGTATCTATAAGTAAATTAATACAACACGTTATAAACAAACAAAGATAAATGGAATTTTAGTTTTACAACTTGAGTACAAGTTTCTGCTAAACCCTTGACTGCACTTTCTCTGTGTGTTTGTCTGTCAATGTTGGTTTGATGTTTTTATCATTCGCTGTTGAGGATTTCTCTCAATAGGGCACTGAGGATGGCTGGAAAATAGCATCAAACCTGTAAATGACTATGTCAAAGAATTTCTGAAACCTGGTCCCTCTCTCCACCACTGGGGTGCAAAGCACTTTCTCTACTTTAATACAAGGTAATTGAAAGCACAAATAATAATACAAAAATAATACTTCTTTGCTTCTTTCCTTTTGCATGACATATAGGGAAGCAAAATTTTGATCAGCAGAATAGGTTCAATTTTATTTGATGTCAATTCACAATTTATATGCTAAGTGATAGATTTGTACATTTGTTTCGTTTATCAATCTTGTAAAAAATGTTTATCAGAAAAAAAGCACAAAATTGGCTGTTACCTCTTGTCAAATTTTGATCCTATGGGTTTGGCAAAGGTGACGTTGAACCCAGACGAATGCTTCGTTCCCCTGGAGTACTCTGCAACAAGATTCTCTGCTCGCCCGAATGTGTTGGGAAACTTGGCTCCAAGCACCTGGGAGGAGGTGGGAACAGAATAGTAAATATTGTAAAAATATGAAAATTGTACAAGCTGAAAGTTTCGCATATAGATATTTTTGCAAACTGCTACACTTTTGTGTTTTGCATATTCAACAGTTGCAAGGGTCTAGTAACTGTTACTTCACCTTCACAAGTACTGTGGTCCACATTCAAAGTATTCCAATACTGTGTTGTTATGGCCCTGATATCGCTACATCATAGCCTACACAGCGTGCTAGACCTACCTGTATGGTAAATAGTAGTTGCGTGGGATCCAGTGCAGGCATAGCATGGATTTTTTTTTTTCTAGGAATATTTTCACCCATTATTGTTTTTACATCTTTTTATATTGCATGTTTAATACTATTTTCACAGATCATAGCCAATTTGCAAAATTTATGAAAATAAGCCATCAAAAAAAACAAAATCACCTCGTACAGTACAGTGCAGATGCCCATAGCAGACCTACTATAGTCTCACGCATTAGGCATCAAACTTGTGTCTCAGGAATCTTTCTCACGCTCACACCCCTGACAAGCTTATTCTCTTGCCTCAAAAAAAAAAAAAAAAAATTAAAAAACATGAATTTCCAACCACCAAAAACTCACCTTCTTGAACAATCACTCTTTTTTTTCTTTCTTTCTTTTTTAATCAGGATGAATCAAAGTGTTACAGTTAGTACGCACCAGACTGCAAAATTTACAGCTGACCTTCCACACGCTCCACCTACCCATTCCCAACCTTCTAAAGAGCTAGGTGGGAGTTAAGCTGAAAGTATCATTAAGCAACTTTTAATTCTGACATTACTATGTTCAACTATATGCCCCATCATAGGATATCCTCATCGTGTTCAAGAGTAGGCATCACAAAAGGGGTTGAGTAGAAATTTTCCTCTCGTTTTATGCTTTATACACAGATATGCACAGGACTTCTATCTCACCAGACTGCCTTCATTATTTCCGACTGCTGTGTGGGCACTGCCTGCAATCCTGCGGGTCTCGCGGACGTTGAACGTGACATCAAGGCCCTGCTTGCTGGCATTAGGTCCTACATTGGACAAAACGAAGAGACTATTAGAATAAAAGTAGAAACAGGCTTTAAGTCACAAAGTATACAACAGAAATATATATACCAGTACTACATTTTCATCAGCATAGCTCCGCTACTTCATCTGAAAGTAGATATCAATATTAGGACAAACTATCAGGTACTCATCTAATGTTGTTCAAGTCTTGTGGTGTGCTCAAGGGAGTCTCTACATTGTTAGCACTTGATCTTTTGAAAGATGTCCATGCCTGTGTGAAATCATAACCCCAGCACGGCGGTGAATCTATCTTCAACCACGTCAAGAAGGATACTATGAGTGAAGCAGCTTGGCCAAGGATTGTATGCACTGAGCACAAATCAAACTCAGAATTTCCCGTCTAAGAATCCAGGGCCTTATGCACTACATACCTAATCCTCTTCACGATGTACAACAATGTTTCGCTCATTTGCCAGAGGGGCCATTGGCCCATACTTTTCAGCAGCAAAATGCCCACTACAACTGTATGTATCATTTGGCCCACAGTAAGTTTCAGGTGCACAGGGCAAGTTGTCCTGTGAGTGTGCAAAGTTTGCCCCAACATTCTTCTGCTGCTAAAAAGCAATCAGCGCATGAAATATCTCACATCCAAAGAACCTGAAATACAAGGTACGAGAAATGACGGCTAGAATCTTAAAAGTCATTTAAAGAAAAAAATCCAGTTAAAGCTTACTCTTGCTCGTGTCGATGTAGACACCGACAGATTTGAAGACACCGAGGCCTTCCAGTTTCATTTTGGCCTCCGCTGACCTCTGGATGACCTCCTTGAATGTCTTGGCGGTGAAGACGCCCTTCAGCTGACCGACCACCAGGTCATCCTTGGTGCGGTGCAAGCCGTCGACGTGGACACGATCCACGACCACCTGGTGGAAGATCAAGAACAGACAAGAGATCGTAATGCTATGAAGTCAATAGTTACAGCAGTTTGACTCAAACTATCCATACTGCATTAAAAATATTACTGAAGAAGCCATTATTTTTCTGAGGGATAATTTTTGCAAATTTTGCAAATCACTGTCGGGCCACAAGTTTAACAACATACCAAAATATAGCCACCTGATCTCGACCACATCAAATTTATGAAAAGAATAGGCAGGAAATTCGTGCACTTTCATTAACCTTGGTGTCAAATAGCAATTTCAAAGAATCTCTTGAGAAAAAATGTCTGTGAACACCTCTTCATTCACACATATAACTCTATGCAAAAATAACTGCTTTCACAGTATACAGAGAGTTATATTGACATGTGCCAAACTAGCATTTCAATGATGAATTGTGGTAGACACAGCCTGTAACCTTTCTCGTATCTATTTTCTTTTTTTTACTCAAAGCATTAACCCATCGAGAATGGACTGATTTTACTATTAACACGCATTTCCCATAGACACTTGCCCGAGTACACTAGGGACTCGTCCTCAAGGGGTTATTACATTCAGATCATGATGAATACTCACATTGCTGGAAACCGACATTGCAAACCAAACTTACGTAATTGACAAAGTAAAAAATCGCAATGCCTTTAATCATATTCCTGACAGAATGGTTAGAATCAAAACTCTTAATTTTGCAGGCTTAGATTTCAAGAAGGGCTAAAATGAAATAAATGCTAATAAGTCATCCAACGAGGCTTCCTTAATCATAATATTGTATGATCAGCTTACCGGGTTGTTGCCATCAAACACACGACGATGTTCATGGTCATCATCTGTTTCCTCCACTGGGGGCGGTGGCAGCAAAGGATCACCTCCATCAGCCTTGCTCATTTCCTGAAACATTTAATGTAAAGGGTCAAGGTACTATAAAGGGTAAGCATTTGTTAACTTTGTTTGTTTGTTTGTTTAGGTATTGTTGTTTGTTTCTTGTTTTTGTTTGTTGGTAGTCTGACTTTGACCATCATAATTATGGACTATCGAGAACCAAGTACAGCTAAGCAAGAGGACACTTCTCAAGGGAGTGAACAATGGTAGAAGAAAGTACATTTCACTGTTTCTATTACATTTGGGCAGGAGTTCCCTATGTACCCCTTCTATCAACCATGTCTAGTTAGACTTGTAGTAATTACAAAAATGTAGGTAGGGTATTAATGGAATATCTAATGTTTGTTAAATTGGGAGTGAAGATGGATTTCATGATTTGATCTGTAAAACCTTGATCCTAGAGTAGATGCAGAGGGATGGGGTTAGGATTTCAGAGCATAGGGTAAAGGTAGAATTATATTTACCATAGAACCAAGTCCTTGATAAAAAATAAAGAGTTTTGTTGGGCTGTACAGCTCTGAGTAAAATATCTATTGGTAGTAGGCCCAAATCATACTCCAAATAAATATCATATTCCTATGAGTATGATACCGGTACTGTTTTTCACTGTATAAATTCACTCGGTTTGGTACATGTTGAACAACTAACTGTACTAGTTAGGCCTATTCACAGTTCCACAATTACCTGGTATGACATTTCTGGTGCATAAATTTACTTTTGATATTCTGGGCGGAGTATTTATAGACTTTAAATAAACACAACAACAAACAAACAAAATTGAAGGGAGCATTCACACCCAGTGCGCCCCCTTAATTTTTTGCCCTTATTACTTTGAGTTTTGAAAATATGATATAAAACTAGAATAGGAAAGCACTCTGAGAGTGCAGACCTCCGCCAAGCATGCAGCTCATTTCCACCACTGATCTTGTTCTTCCTTAGAGATCATTGATTTCTACCTGGTACCGTAAGCCTTGACGCTTGGCTATGGATGCATGCTGAAAATTGCCCAATTTCCAATTCCATCCCAATAATAGGTTCTAGAAACGTTTTGTTACATCATCAATGCCAGCTGTGCCCTGGACCAGAAACTAAAGCATGCAATCTAGTGCGCGTATGAAAACCTCAAAAATATGAAGCTTGAACTCCCAAGTTCATTGACCCCACCTGCGTAGCTGCCAAAATCAAAAAGCTTTCATGAAATCCATAAAAATTCCCGGATCACTATCAAAATTTAATCATCTGTTCCTTTGTGTCATTCTCACAATCTCACATTCTCAGCCTTTCTTGTTGTGTAGTTCATCTAACGTTAGATCTAGACACCTTCTAAATCCGTTTGCAACTTTTTGAGTTATTTTGCACAAGGACAAACAAACAAACGAACAATGACTAATGAAAACATAACCTCCGCCCTTGGCAGAGGTAACAAATTAAAGGGGGCACCCCTCCTGGATCCGCCACTGCACTGCACTGCATTCATGAGCTGCACTGATCATCCGGCATCCTGCATGCTGACCTGAATAGAGCTACGTTTACAAATAGTGTGACAGACAGAGACAAACATACTGTAACACGCACTGAAACACAACATAATTTGTAACGAGTGGGACCATACGACAGCGCTAGGGAGAATATCGCCTGGACTTTCTTGCGTAATATCCATGTTTGAATGATAATGAAACAAACATTCAGACATCATTACTTTATGCCTTCAATGCTACAATCTTTTCCAAACACTATGAGTGCAGATATGCCTACCTTTGCATGAATTTGTCCCATTTTGGTAGGTCTTACTCGATTGGGACTGCTGAAATACAGAAGTGTGTTAGCGTATAGAGCAGCCAATGATTTCTAGTTAATAATACTAGATAGTCACATTATGTAGAGCTAAGCCAGTGTGCGGGGGCGCCGGCGGGGGCGCCGTGCGTGTTCTGTATCCAGTGCCGTATATTACGGCACTGTCTCTATCTTGACCACAGAGACGTAAATGACTGTCCATGTATAATAACAGTATACTCTAACCTCTTTGATCTTCTTTTTCGATGAGGAGTAGCAAAAAAAATTACTTTAGTAGTCAGATTGACTAACTTTTTGTATTAGTACGGCAATAGTTGTCAGATTGACTAACTTTTTGTATTAGTACGGCAATTACTTTAGTTGTCAGATTGACTACCTTTTTGTGTTATCACCAATTCAAGTTCTCGTTTTTTGAGGTATTAAGCTCTTAATTTCCTTCTCATGTACACATGCTTAGTTATAATATCTAAAGCATGGCTCGACACTAACTTTTTTGTTTGGTGGCCCGATGGGGCCACCAAAATCCTAAATTTCAAATTTTTGGTGGCCCGAGAGAAAAATTTGGTATCCCGAAAAAGAAACAATAAAAAACATTAAAAGTCCTTTGTTTTTAATGAGTCAAATATTTAAGTTTTATGATTGTAAGAATTAGAAGTTGGACATATCTACTCATAAATAAACTTCAACAAACTTGCAACACTCACTCTCAGGCACTCATTCAGTCCATATCATCCATCCTTAAACAAATTTAACTGCTAATTTCCGACGCAAAAAGTTACGAATTTATTGACCTACTTTTCAAAAAATTTTGGTGGCCCGAGGCGGGCCACCAAATGTGCCCTTTTTTGAAATTTGGTGGCCCGAATTTCATTTTTGGTGGCCCCGGGCCACCGGGCCACCGTTAGTGTCGAGCCCTGTCTAAAGTTATTCATTACCCTTTAAATAATGAAACATCCGGCAGACAGATTTACAAGAAAAAGACAAATCGTGAACAGCCCAAATCTGTCATGTAGGTCCTACAGGCATGGTCCTACAGACATAGCCTTCTAACATAATGCTTTTCCTGCCATCTCTTTGATTATTAAGCAGTGGCGTATCTAGGGAAAACGGCGCCCGGGGCAAGCGCGAAAATTGCGCCCCTAATTTCTGAAAAAGTGTTCAACCCCAACCCCATCCCGGTATAGGGACTTTAAACAAAGTCCACATGATGTACTTTTTCAAGCACTTTAAAGGGGTCTTTTGAGGGTGATTTAAATGTAATGAATTTTGATAAATTTTGGCGAGCGAGCGTAGCAAGCGAGCCAAAAATTTTGGTATTTCAGCTTACAAAACATGGAATTCTTGTCATTTTTTTGCTTATTTAATCTTACAATCCTAATCAAGATAATAGTGACGGCCTTATAGATAAACATTTATACCAACAAACTGTGGACTTGAAAAAGATACTCTAAATTGTACGAGCGAGTGAGCCGAAATTTGCATATTTCCTCGTCATCATTACGTTTTGTTCTAATCTTGCTTGATTTTTTTGCGCCCCCTTCCCCCCCCCCCCCCGTATGTTCGAAACCGTTGGCGCATTCTTTTGATCCAATCGGCGATCGCTTCAGAACGAAAGAAATTGCAGCCTCTGCTCCGTGAAACATTTTGCTTGCTAAATATAAAATGACATGTGTGAACACAATAGACATGGTCTTTTTGTCCTCATCATCATCACGTTTTGTTCTTACCTTCTTTATTTATATGAATTTTGGCGAGCGAACGCAGCGAGCGAGCCGAAAATTTTTGTATTTCAGCTGACAGAACATGGAATTCTTGTGTGAACACAATAAACATTGTCATTTTGTCCGAGTCATCATCATGTTTTGTTTTTATCTTGTTTGATTTGGTTTTCTGCCCCCCCCCCCCCACCATTCTCCCTCCCACCCCCCCCCCCTTTCCGGGCGAGTTTTTCTTCTTCTTCTTCTTCTTCTTCTTTTCTTTTTTCTTCTTTTTCGTTTTTTTTTCTTTTTCTTCTTTTTTTTTCGTTTTTTGCGCCCCCAAGGAGTGGCGCCCGGGGCACGTGCCCCCCTTGCCCCCCCCCCCCTAGATACGCCACTGTTACTAAGCGGCAACGAACTCAATCCTCATAATGAAGCTAGTGCTAGTGTGCTAGCTAATATCCTGAAAGAAAAACCGTGAAAATATTGCGTGAAATAATTAGCTAAATGGGAGTGCCTAAATTGTCATTGTATATACATTATTATTATTATTATCATTATAAGCCTATAACAATAATAAATGATAATAATAATTATTATTATTATTACTATTACTATTACGCCCTATTATCATTATTAATACAATATTGGTCGTATCGAATTATAATTCCAACATCTTGGATGATCAAACTGAATATCTACGTGTGAAACTTCAAAATCTGTGGAGATGAGGATTCGAAAAAATAAAAACAGGTCGAATGAAAGTTTCGTTCCCATTTTTTTTTTCTAGTTTACCTTACAGAAATTTGGAATGTCTTATGCCAGAACAAAAGCCAGAGGGAAAGAAAGAAAGAAAGAACAAAAGAAAATTACGAAAGTCTTAAGAAAAAATTGGGACCTTTCATGTACATCGGCAGTTTAGTAGTTTATGGCGGTTTGGCATGTCATCTGCGGTCACAGCACTATGATTTGTGATTACAGGCCTATAACAAAACACCCCCCCCCCCCCTTCCACACACACACACACACACAAATAAAGATATATGAACAGATTGATGAAATCTTGGTACGGTATTCTTTAAACGAATCTTATTCATTCACCTTGTCAATTCACTGCTTTGAGACCCGCGTTAGCCTTGATCGTTTTTGTACCAGCCGGGATCCCTGATTAGATCCACTTCGTGCTGCCAGCTGTATCCCACGGTCACTCATTTCATTTTCCTTCACCATGACCGTGATCACTGAAAGTTGTTTCTGTTGCTAGGCAACGAAGAGTGACTGCCAATCTTATATTTCCTCTGCCCAGGCCCTTATTCCTCGACAAATCACACTAGGCCTACGTACTAGGCCTATTATGCCTCAACGGAATGCACCCAGGAGCAGGAGGAACCCGGGAGGAGGCTTGCAGAATCGCACGATCACTGCCACAGCTCGCGATCGGTTGTCTTTCAAGAGCGCCACCTTATGGCGAGGTTGTAGCTGTTGTTGTTATTATTGTCGAGAACATAATCGCAGTCTACATGTCCAGCAAAGAGTATAAGCTACACGTAGCTTGATATACTCTTTGATGTCCAGTGACCTGCGGAGCGTTGAACAATAGATGGACATCATTCTATACGTATACACGGCAGAAAAGGAAAGTGGGTTAAACAGGTCTCTGTTATCTTTGTAAATTTTAAGTACATGTATGTGTCAAAAATGCTGTTTACATGTACATTTATGATTCAAACATCAAACACAAACATGGTACCATGTATTAAGTGTACATAATAATGTATAACTTCTTATGCATATTACTTACCTCTAACCATTGTGATGACTATGTAAATTTGTTATACACCTGTATGATTTCGACGATGACTATTAAATGGAGTGTCCATAAAATTATTTGCGATTGGTTGAATTATTTCTCTATGATGTGAATGAACACAAAAGTTTGGACATCTAGCTTAAGCAGCAACAACGTATACAAAGGGATTTTCTAATTGCTTTGTCATGCACCATTCCACGATGATTCAAAATGCATGGTCTAACCTTCACGCAATTCCATCCAGCATTATTTTGGTCTCGAAAAAACATGCAGCTTATAGGCTTAATCATGATAAGTGCACTCGGACTGATCATTGCTCAATATTACATTTTATAGTGCATGCTCTATGTCTCGGTAGATAGGGGTATACTATATATCTGTAAGATAATGGACTCCTTATCTATCTCTCAGTATGATTATGTGCACATTTTTTGTCCATGTGCATGCATACATACACACAAACTATATACCAAACGGATATACCCAACGAATATATAATGTTATACTTTTGGAATATAACTGATCAATTGACTGATTGTTCATATGAAATGCTTCATACTTGCACGACGGACATTATGTAATCAGCAACGATATTCAATACGTTGACATGACAAATATTATAGCAGAACAAACACCCTTGTAGTGGCGGATCCAGAGGGGGCGCACCGGGGGCGCACCCCCTCTTTATTTGTTGCTAAAACAAAAGAAATAAAAAGAAAATGGGAAAAACCCAAGTAGCACAAGAAATATTGTTTTGCGCCACCCTTTACGGAATTCCTATATCCTCCCCTGCCCTTGCATGAAAGTCCGAGAGATGAGAGTGTAATTCCTGGCTTTCATGAAATGCTAATCAACAGCAGGATTTAAACCATGTGGTGTTCTTATAATTGCATGTCAGTGTCATATTTATATCACATTCGGACAAAGGGCTGCAGAACTTGTTAAAAAAAAACTTCATGGGAAATGGCAGTGATATAAAATAATATTTATAATGTTAGTAATACTGATACTGATGATATCATGATAATGATATCACTGATAAAAGTAGTAAAGACATATGATAAGATGTAGTAACCATAATAATAATGGTGAAAAGATACGGTTGCAACATCGATGAAAACATCAATAACAATGGTAATGCTGTGCAAGACTGAACTTCGAAACATTTCACAATGCGCTTGAGTGACCATCAACTGCTTTTGCTTAGTATAGTGTTTGGTTGACCACTGAGCAGAAACGCTTGACTTCAATACTTATCGAGATAATGTGCGTGATGCTTTACAATGGTTAATCATCATTATTGATGAACAGTTCCCAATTTCATAATTTGTACGACGAGTTTATCAAGGCGACATAATCTTATGTAATCGAATGTTTGTGATATTTTATGGTTGGTGATAACTATATACCCCAATAATGTACAATAGTTCAATTTACTTTCCTCTGTCTCTCTCTCTCTCTCTCTCTCTCTCTCTCACCCTCTCCATCTCAATCTCTTTCAATATTAATGTATGTGATATAATGAAAATAAGTAATTTAAAGCAATGCCATACAGTGGAATGAATAGATCAAATCAATTCAAATCAAAGAAAATTCAATTCAATTCAATTCAATTCAATAGTTTATTTATTTCCATCATCACAAAGAAAAGAAAAGAAAAAGTTGACATCATCCAAAGTGATACAATTTTTTTTTCGTTTCTCTTACACTCGTCTGATTAAGGATTTTTTCAATACAATATAAAGTATATTATACACGAATGATGTCGTGAAAAAGAAACAATGCACTTTGTCATGGCAACAAAAATAGTAAATAATCACAATGATGGAAAACAGTGTTCCACTAAAAAAGCCACGCTTGTAAAACGTGGAACACTGGAACAAAACAACAACAGCACCAATTTGTTATACCAATAAGACATATTCATTTTAAATTCTTCTGTATACTATTGTACATTTTACTCATTGATATAATGATGTTGATACTATGAACAATACTTACTAGGATTTTAGGATGCAAACGTATAAACTATATAACATATCACATTTGTGGCACAGACACTATGGGGCCAGGTGTGCCAGGAAAATTGAACGGAAAGGAAGATATGCAATCGGCCCCCCAAAAAAATAACGACGACAACAACAACAATAACACAATACACAGAAATAACAGAATTTGAGGAAATGCACTCAGACAGATACTGGACAACGAAGAACGAGGAAAAAGGAGCAGGGAAGAATAGAGAAGGAAAAGGAGAGGGATGGAAAAGGTCTGTGGACACACTACAAAATCTCAAGGAAAAGTGAAACATGACGGGTTTTTTCATTGAACAGAATTAACTGGTGTTTAGAAAACAAATATTTTTTGAGTTTATACTTAAATGTAATTAACTTCACAGATTCTTGTAGATCATTATATAAGCTATTCCAAAATGTGGGTCCGGTATAAACAAATGTATTTTGAGTGTGTACAGTTCTAACTAAGGGAAGATGAAATTCTTTAGATTGTCTAGTGGGATAATTATGTACGTGGCTGTATTACGGTGAAATAAAGAATAAAATATTTTGGGTAGATGATTGCAGTTGTAATTAAACATAAATTGACCAGGTTGAAACAAATACAACTCTTTTATTTTCAGAATTTTGTGCTCAAGGAAAAGCTTGTCAGTATGTGCTCGGATATGAAGGTTAAAAACGATTCTGAGCGCCATCTTTTGCAGAAGAAAAAGTTTATCTAACAATGTCGAATATGTATTCCCCTAAGCAAGAATTCCGTAATTCAAGTACGGCAATACCAAACTTGAATAAAGCGTAATCAAAGCCGAAGAAGGAAGATAATATTTCAATCTATTCATTATGCCTATGTTACGTGCAATTACTTTACAAATATTGCTTATGTGACACTTCCATGATAACTTATTATCAACACAAACACCTAAGAATTTAATAGACGAAACCTCTTCTAGGGGAGTATAGTGTCAAATATAACATTACCTAGTAATCTATCTAAAGAATTACTGAAAAACATATACTTTGTCTTCTCAATATTCAGTGACAATTTATTTGCATATATCCATTGTGAGACATTCTTTAATTCATCATTCACTGTACTAATTAGAGTATTAGGGTCAGGGTGGGAATAAAAAAGATTGGAATCATCCGCGAATAATATGAAAGAGAGTTTATCTGAAGATCTATAAAAATCATTAATGTAAACTATAAATAACAGTGGGCCTAACAAACTTCCTTGCGGAACACCACATTCTATTTTCTTCATAGAAGAATCAAAACTGTTCACATGTACATATTGAAATCTGTCAGATAAATAACTCGCAAACCATTGCAAGGCTTTTCCGCGAATACCATAATGGGATAACTTAGAGAGAAGTATACCGTGATTAATCGTATCAAAAGCATTTGAAAAGTCCAGGAAGATGCCTATTGTATGTGAAAATGTATCAAGTGCATGTGTAATCTTTTCCACAAAGGTAAGTAAAGCGTGGGTGGTGTTGTGATTTTCTCTGAATCCAAATTGAAAATTCGTAAATATATTACTCATATTGAAAAATTTTACAGTTCGGATATATGCTATTCTTTCCAAAATGTTAGAAATTGAAGTTAATAACGATATTGGTCTGTAATTATTGACATCATTTTTCTCCTCTTTCTTATCTATAGGTATAACTTTGGCAGTCTTCATTTGACTTGGTACAAGCCCAGTACTAAGTGATAAATTAATAATATATACTAAAGGATCCATTATTTGAAGAATTATATTTTTCAACAAATAATTATCGATTCCATCACAACCTGGGCTTTTCCCTTCTTTCAAATTATGAATAATATCAATAACTTCTTCATTATACGTAGGGTCCAAAAATATAGTTTTAGGATTAGGTATATCTAAAAAATCATAAAACACTTTATTAGATGAAGGGATACTTTGTGATAAATTTTATCCCAATCGATGCAAAAAAATCATTAAAAATTTCGGCCATACCAGCAGGTACATTGCTTGAGGTATTACCCCATCGTACTTCTGAAATACTAGATACATCATTAGATGTATTCATAACATCTTTTATTGTTTTCCAAGTATTCTTAATATCATTTTTGTATTTCATTATCTGGTTGACATAAAATTTTCTCTTTTGTAAACGCAATAAATTAATAAGCGTGTTTTTATAAGTCACATATTTTTGTCTGTTTTTATCCGTAGGGTTACTCCTGTAATATAAAATAAATAGAGTAATCTCTCTCTTTCTCTCTCTTAAGAGAGAGATAGGGATTATAAACAATAATGAATATTATTCTCCTAGAATATTACTTGATATGAGACCATTCTGAAGCAAATAATCTTCACACAACAATACGATATAATAATGTACTCTTAAATGAATCCCACAAGGATTGGAACAACAATCCACCAGCATTCCCACTAATTCCCACTGATCAGTTACTCGCCATCCCCTTTAACTGAATAGTGTTGACTTGGTCATTGATCTCGTCTGATAATAATTATCCACTGTCACTCCCATTGCGTCCATTCGAAAAATGGTACTGGATGAAAAAGAAGACGCGGTAGTATCCATTTCGGTGTGTGTGTGTGTGTGTGTGTGTTTGCGTGTGTGTGTGTGTGTGTGTGTGTGTGTGTGTGTGTGTGTGTGTGTCTGTGTGTATGTATGTGTGTGTGTATGTACTTTTCGGCAAGCGGTGCAGAACAGATGATGTCTTGACACCAATAATAATCATTGTCTCAGCCATGCCACATCTCTGGCACTTCTTTGTCATTGCATCGAGGGAATGCAAGATATCTTTATACCAAGCGAAGACAACAGAATAATCGTGATGTCACTAGCTTTTTATGTCCCCCGGTATTATAGGTGACCATGAGTGATCTAGTTCTCAAGTACAAAGTGCGTGGTCTCTCAGCAATGTTGCACACGCTCCTACGCAAAAACGCATTTAACTTAGACTATTCGACTTGGGAGCTCAGCGGACAGTTCGACGTTGTCACTACCCCCATTTTGCCGTGCGTCCAAAAATGGACGACATACCCGACGGGTCACTGCCAACAGGGTGCTGTGCGCAAAAAACAGAAGTAAGATCCAAAGTGATGGGCTTTAAAACACCCGGTTCAATTTCGAAGTGCCGTGTGCAAACAGAGCAAAGAAAATTACGAAGGATGAATACGATGGATGTAATCTCTTGTCCGCAGTTTGCTCTAGACGAAGGTTAGTACATCAACTTGGAGCTAAAGTTGGCCGAGCAGGAAGAGTTTCGCCGACGAACCAGTTTCCCGCGTCTTGGTCAAGGTTCTATTTCTGATCCATCTTTTTGACGGTTTGCCAAAAAGGCCCGTTCAGCAGACGATCAGCCAGAGGCGGGAAATTTCTTTTAGCGCGCAAGCTGCTTTCCCTCTCTACATCTCGATATAACTACAGCTCATCGTCTTAGGATTCTTGTGTGAGACGTCGTATAGCGTAGTAAGTAACACTATTTCATATCATAATTACACCAGTCAATGCGCTCATTTGATCACGGGGAGTTCATAGCAAACGCTTCGTGACCTCTGACATTGGAATTTTTCATGCGAACTGATGTGTGGTGCGATGGTATCGGGTTATCGGAATATGAGACGGTCATGAGTTGTCTTATATCTTCATCTCGCTGTCTGACTCTTCCTCTACCTCCCTCTCTCCAACCCATCTCCTTCCTTCTCTCTCTCTCTCTCTCTCTCTTACTCTCTCTTACTCTCTCTATATCTATCTATCTTTGTATCTCTCTTTTGAACGTCATTCCGAATACGTTTCAATTTCCGAATAGTGATATTAAATATTATGTTTCTTTCAATGTTTTTTCCTTTGAAAAATCAGCCAAGATATAGAGCAGTGGATCGAAATGTTCAGATAAGACATATTATAGCCTTGCAAGCACTTTTCAGATTTATTGATCGATCTAATAAATGATAACTCACCTGCGAGAAAAGAAAAATCGACGTCTTTGCACTTCAGTTCAGAAAAGTAACCTTCTTGGGAATATGAACTATCAATCATAAAAATAATTTTATATAATGACTTCAAAATTTCCCTCTAATCATATCACTTAACAACTGGTTCCGACTGTCCTATAACATAAGGAACTGTTTCTTAGGTGACAAGATAATGTCAGTCCATTTTGTCATCAAAATAGATGCATACGAAAGAAAACAAGAAGTGTCATTGGGAAAACGAGCAGCCATTGAATTTCCTCTTGATGTGTTTGACATTGTGCGTCCCCTATATCAAAACATAACAACAGATTGAAATAGATGTAAATACGTTATGACTCTTCAAGGAATATTGATATGTGCAATTGCATACAAACTATGTTGGTGTTGAAGCTGAACAAACTTAGGTGAGTATAGGGAGAGTGAAACACCACGATTTCAAATCTGAAATTTGCAATCTTGCGAATGTAGCTGCCGCGAAATGTGAATTTCATCACTATTTCATAAAACAAATAATGAACGGTTTTTAAGTCGGATTTTGTAAATTACCCACCCAAAGTTGTCAGATAATTATTCTCTCAACGGTCTATGAAATTTGCATTATTGATATATTACCTTGGTATTCACCTACCTATGGACCTGTGAAAAACTCAGTTTATCTATATTCGTCAAGAGACGAAAACAACACAAACATTGTGTCACGTGTTACATTATGTTGCAATCTGTCATATTATGTTTTGTTTTTTTAGTATGTTATATTGAATGAGAGAGACACACATATACATATATATATTCAGCTTTTAATGTGATGTATTTTCACCTGTAGCCATATGACAATCTGCTCATTATAATGGTCTATGTTAAACTTTGTGTTACACTGATATGTTTGCATACACATCACTTATAAACCCACCTATCCATAAATATATCCACCGGCCATTAGTATATACCTATCGATACGACACGTGTTTGTGTCTGCCTATATTATGTACTCCTGTATAATTGTAATCATAGAATTATCTCACAATCCTACTAGCAACTCTCTTTCCTGTTTGTCCTGCAGTACAGCTTTGTAGTATACATTCAAGGTGCCAAAACCACATGCATAATTAGCATGGGCTGTTCGGCGCCCTTCTGAGTGCCCGTAATGTAATTGGATGATTGACGGTAAGGTGCAGCTATCTATCTGGTCCAGCTGCTGTGCCAGGTCGTACAGTGCGTGTTGTCATAAATAGTCCTCGCAAGGATTATCACGTCCTAGTCCTCGATGGTGGCCTTACGACATACTGTGGCCATAAGTCACTTAAATCGCTTCTCGTGCTCCTCACTTACAACCGATACCGATGCTTGGAGCGTCCTGTATAGCCTCCATTCAGAGGTCTTTGAGTCATGCTCCCGGGAATTCGGGGAATGCAACTCGCACTCAAGCAGTGAATCTTCGTAACCTAGTTCCAAGGGCACGGTTATATTTTATCTATGCGTGTCCCTTGTCGGTGCATCCATTCTGCAAGGCGCCTCCCGCTCTTATAGTTGCTTTTCCTGTGCGTGTCGACTGGCAATATGGTATCGCACAACTACAGTGTACTGCACATCCGCGCTGGCTGTTTGGATAGCGGTGGAATCAAAGCAAGGTGTAAATGATAATGTCTGGAAACTTAGACTATGATTTTGATGCCCCCTGGGAGAAAAAGAGTTAAGTCCTCGTGAGGCCATGATCATGTCGAACGACAGCTGTACTTTCGTGTCACACTGACGGTCCATCAATGAGGCGCCCTCCGTAACTGATGTGATAGGCTAGTCTGATATCTCTAAGGGGCCTACACTGTACTCAAATAATAGATATTTCTTCTTTGGATATACAAGGCCCCTAATAACAGTCTATTCCATTCGCTTGTGGGTACATCTCAACTCTTGGAATGCATAATTGTATGAACCAGTTGTTAATCTGTCGAGCAAACCACTCGCAAGCTCTCTTGGTTATCAGGAAAAATCTTTATCATAGCGATCATACTATACAGACAATTTAATTATATTTTAGTAAACTAATCATTTGTGGCAAATCTAAAGGAGTTTTGAAATCTCTCTGTGTGTAGTATGTGTGTGTGCGCGCGGGCGCGTGTTTGTGTTTGTGTAAATTTATTTTATGTAAACACTAAAATGTGTTAAGTGTAATTCTATATGGATTGTATTGATTTACTGATTTTTTTTTTCATTGTACAACTAATACGGGTATTCACCTATTTGAATAGGAAGTGTTGTTCTACGCCCAAAAAAGAAAAAGTTAAAATATTTACATCGAGTATAAAGTTGTCGCTTTAACAATGATTTTTGTTGTATTGACAGGGTAAGCTGTTTATTTTCTTTCCAACCTACCTTTCGACGCGTCTTGTAATAGAATATCACCGGTATTTCGCCTGTGATATAGGCCTACCTTTAGCAGGTCAGAAGATGCAGACAGCTTCACTGATTTAACATCTACCTAAGATGGCAGGTTTCTGATACTGTTAGTGGTCTAATGACTTATTTGGTGATCAAACTATTAAGGTCATGCTTCGACAAATCGAATGTATTAGAGTGACTTTAGACGCCATCAACTCGCTGTTGCTCGTAGAAATCAGTTTTATTAAAAGTTAAAGAAACATGTTTAAAGTTAAGGTTTTGATACCAAATTATATTCCCATTGCGAAGTAGAAGATATCCCTCTAAGAGTCTTGTTTTAAAGAGTTTCCTTGAGCAAAATTATCACCATGATTTCTATACAGGAGAATGAAATAACATTTGGAAGACACTCAGATGTCGATCACTCAGTTCCAGTTCTATAAACCAGAAGGAGGATGTTTACTACTCCCAAGGTATACATAATATAGCCCGCGAGTGTTACGAGATAAACATTGCAGATTGAATTGACAGGTCAAATGCGATGGATCGCGCGTGCCTATATCACCATGAATTTGCTATCGTGTGACCGGATGGGTTATCAGTCACAAGGTGGTAGTAAAGCATTCCAGACGTGTCCGTAAAGTGCGCGCAACTTTAACGTTGCATTAAAGAGGGTTGTCCTTGGTCAACAAACAGGGGCGGACACAACAAGAACAATATACGGAAAGCAAGAAGAAAACGTGCGAATGGATCAGATAAAGATTCCCTTCTCCTGATGTGCCCTACCAGAAATGCCGCGAATATTAGTGATTGCGCAAATACCGTATTTTGTTTTCCTTTGTGTGGGTGATGGGTGAAAATACGAGGCATTTTGAGGTCATGTATCCCATCATTCCATCATTTCCGGGCCAGGTTTCTACTCTGACACATTGAGCCTTACGTGTGCATAAGCTTTAGATACAGATCGGACCACGACAATTCTTGCTTTGAGATCCTCTGTTGGGAGTTATATACTAGCATTATGTCAAGAAGTGAAAAAGGAAAAAAAGGTGAATAAATGACATGAATACCGTATAATTAGGTGATCCATTAAATATCACAGATCACTTTTTGTATCTGCACGAATTCTTTTCACAATTTATAAGCGTTGTAAATAATTTCAAATAGCCTTATTTTGTGTCCATATTTTTAAAGCAAGATTCAAAGATATCGTTTTGCCCCAACCCGAATAGCAAAAGATATATATGACCGATCCCCTCCCCCCCCCTCCTCCTTGGGGAATTGTTTTGTTTTGTTTTTTCGGCGGTGCGGTTTCGGATTTTTGTAAAATCCAGCAAAAAGGCATACCAAATAATTCTTAAACCAAGATATATTATATTCTTTAATCAAATTTTGATCAATCACGTGAAAAAGATTATCATGACTTATCTGTTCATACTCTTATACGATATACTGCATCAATCATTCTTGTTTCTCTTTGAATTGAGAATCAACCATTAGGATGACCGATCCCATTGTTATACTATAGGACACACTTACATTTTGTTTCAACTATTAATAGGGAGCTTTAGATTTTAGACGCGCGGACGTTCAGAGGAAAAAAAAAACATGTTCTGAGCGTGCGCAGAAGCGTGGGTCAAATTGACGCACGCTTCTGCGCACGCTTAGAACATGTTTTTTTTTTTTCCCTCTGAACGTCCGTGCGTCTAAAATCTAAAGCTCCCTAATGGTCTTTTGGGGGCGAAATCGACAAAAAGAATATCCCTGAGGCAAAACAGTGAAATGTTGAACGACTGTGTAGATGTATAGAATGAGGAAGAGTGCTGATTGTGATGAGAGCAAAATTTGAGCCTTTTCGCTATATACCAGGAAAGTTCTTCACCCTAGATTCAATCACCAGAAATTAATGAAAATGCATTTAATTGAACTCATGATTTCTTATATACGATTTACACAAACACACACACACACACACACACACACACACATATATATATATATATATATATATATATATAATATATACATAATATGAATATATAGTTTTCGCTACCAGAAAAGTTCTTCACCCTAGATTCAATCACCAGAATTAATGAAAACCATTTAATTGAACTCGTGATTTCTTATATACGATTTACACACACACGCGCGCGCGCGCAGATATATAATAATATATATCTATATATATATATATAATATTTTATTTATATATATATATTATATACATATATATATATATACATATATATATTATGAAAGTGCGAATTACTCAAATTAGGCCTACTTGAAGGAAGTATCATGACTCAGAATACGCAATGAAAGTTTCCTCCTCAAACCAAAGTGTCACATTCGACATAGACTTCTTGACATCAAACATATTTCTTTCCTGATCATTTTCTATTCGTCTCTGTTCTGGTCTATGTATGGTCGACTCTTTATGTATTAAAAGAAATAAATCTACATCAGATCATATTACATTATTTCAATAATGGGAGAGCAGTTGGGGGGGGGGGAAAGAAGTCACTGAGTGTGAAACTATGAGGAGAATGAGGACTGTCGAGAAATGGGTCGTCGAGGTTACCCTGGCGACGCAATTAACTCGTCATCTCATATAATCCCTCTGCCTTCTGCTTCGAGACTCGAGCAGACGACAGGGGTTGCTGACAGGACTGGTGATTGCGCGGGAATTAGGGAAAATTGACCAGTTCCCTCTAACGCGCTCTGGATTTCCTCCTTCGAGGAAAATGACGTCCAAGCATGGCAAGGGAGGGGTCATTTGGTCACTGGCCTGGATTTAGGAATGTACATATATTTTGTAGTATTTCCCCATTCCGCAAACATGTGTTTTATGTACATCGGTCCCTGGGCTGCCACGTGTTCAAGCTTTTGCTTATAGTAGCACTCCTTCTTCCGCATAATTTTTTTCAGGTAATCATTTGGAACTTTGGTAATACGAGTTATAATATTGCTAATGGAATCAATTTACACATCAATTTCCCTTCTTTGAATCATGTACATTGTAATCTGCTTACTGATATTTTATGTGATATTACTGAAAAGAATCTTGATTTATGTATGAAATTGTGCTGGAAGAAAAATAAATCAAACAAACAAACATACCGCACTACACCAAGTTAGTTTCCTTTTAGTTCTGACATTTTACATGATATAGGCCTAAAGCGGTGACACTTTCGCTCCTGCGGCTATTGCTCCGGTCCTATTTTCCCCAGACTAGGGATTATATAGGGTAAGGGTTGTGACAAGGTTTTATGCTCAGTTTAGATGTAAGGATTAGGATCAGACTTAGGGTTATGTTTGTGGGTAGAATTTATGTTTCGCCTAGCATGCAAATATTTATGATGGGAGCAACTGTAGCAGGAACCGTCATGGAACCCCTAAAGCAAATTAAAGATTATCCTCCTGGATAAAATCTAACGAAATTATGGAAGGAGAAGATGGGATAATGGGCATGGGTTTGAGGAAATATGTACTATCCCTTGCCAGATAATTTTGTGTCACTTTAAGGCGGACTTGACAGGGAAGGGCTTAAACAAAAAACAATAAAAATGTATTACATCGCTGTTTCTACCAGTTATCATTGTTCTTTACCACTCAATGGAGTTAAAGAATGACATTATTCCTTTTTAAAGGAGGGTTTGCACGAAACTAGGCTGTATTTAGATCAGAAAATCTGATGGAATTTTCTTTGTCGATATAAACACATTTTTCTCCATTGTGTAGGCAAAATATCAGATTTGTAGTTGTGATATGCCACAGGGAAAACAGGAATCTGTGATTTGCTCAAGCCTGTTACTGCTCATGAAATCAATACGTGACAAAGCGCTCAAGTAGCTTGTTACGGTAGCGTTAACGGGTCAAAACCGAAAGGAAAATCCTATCCTGGGCTGCCAGGCTTCACGCTGTGCCGAGCACGTGTATTTAGTAAGTGGTCTATCGTTAGTGCCGGTGTCAAAGGGCAAAGGTCGTAGACAGGCTGAGCGAATCAGCTTAGCGATGTGGTAATTACTTTGGACGGTGCCGCATGAAACTGTTTAGACGCGCGCAGTGGAATGTCGAATTGATTGACTGGTTTCTCATTGTTTGCTAGCAGACCAAGTAAAAACAAACATGCATGCCAAACAGGCGGTGCGAGCGACTGAAGGTATCAGACACAATCTGCTTCAGAGGTCTAGCCGAAGTTAAGGTGTTCTCAAATGGCGAAGCGTGTTTTGACAGAGTTTAGCTGGTAAGTTTTCGAAATGGAATGTACAGTGTACCATTATCCATAATCATGAGGTCATGTACATGCACAGACACACGCGAATAAACTCTTTCACCCCAAAAATATGATAAAGTGAGAACAGAATAAAGATACAATACTAGTTAGTAGTCTTACAGGGAAATAAATTTTATAATTTCCCGAGGATAACAACTTAAAAATTGACAAGTGGAGACAATGACGACTGATGTAGTCTACAGAAATTCGTTTATGATATTCAATACTGTCTTCATCATAGTATTATACTCTATAAGTTCATGAACGACAGCTACAAATCGTTTGATAAAAAGCAAGCCTGTATTCCGTTGTTTCGGAAAACACCTTAAATTGCCACTAGCTAGTCGATGTGACACGGTGACACTGTGTCAAGACGGTGTAGTAGTTTAGACTCTAAACTATACCTCTGTATTGTTTTTAAAATACTATATACCTCTGTATTGTTTTTAAAATACTAATAGATGAATAAATGAAATGAAACGAAACATAGCAAGGGTACATTAATTTGGTTCCTGCACAATGATCCCATTAGATTTTCAACCTTATAAACAGATCTTCTCGAGCTGCGAGCCAACAGTATAATGTGTCGGGAGTAATTCAGAGGGGAGATTAATTATATGGGAGACTTGTAGCGCATCAATCGTGTATCATCATTATAAAGGCTACATAAAGTGACGAAATAATGTTTCAAATGTCAGCATTGGTTAAATGAGGGCGCTGTTCTATAGTGGCATTTAATTGAGGGTGATAAACGGTCGATGGTTAATGATATGGTATCGCTGAACGAGTTTCCAGCCGCTCCCTCATAGCAAGGATTGTTGTGTTAACCCGTTCCATACTGAATTCTGAAATCCCCATAGATTTAATTTACAGGCCACCAGGTTTTTTGTAAGGAACGAGTTAATTAGTTTCTTTCTTGGAGAGTGTGACACGACATTACCATGATTGGTCATCAACTGACTCTACACGGCGATTGGCATTCATCACGTTCATCAGTGCGCCGATTTCTGTCGAGATTCCCACTGGCCGGGACAAACTTTGAAACAATGGGCTTTGCATTAAAACCTGATACCTTTAAACATGATGTGATTCCTTCTTTGATTTATATCATGTTTCAGTCTAATAGAACTTTATACACTCGACTGAACAAGCAAGTAATGGCATCTGTTTACGCACCGGATACTTGTTCAAGTATCCCCAAGAATTATTTTAATGTACCTGATGTGTTGAATTCTCTTTTAAACGACATTCATAAATGTTCATTGTATTCCTTTTCATCTTCATCTGTTCAGTTAGGAATGCCCACTAATGCAATCTCATTGAGACTGTGATAATGATCTCTCTCCAACTGAGGTCGACGTCCTGTGACTTTTATGATGAATGATAACATAAAGAAAAGAAATGTAGAATCACCCAAGAACTCAAATCTGCAAGTACTATATTCCAGAATACTAAAAGATTAAATCATTTTCTTTCTCTATTTTTCTTTACTTCCTTCTGTCTTCTGCAATCTTCAGTATACAGACTTGAATAATGAAGACCATTTTAAGGAAAAAAAAACACGTAGATTTCGCCCGCAATAATTACAGAACAACCGAGACAGCTCTCTCCTTTACGATGTAATACAGAAATGACCATATCCGGGATAATAGGTATTTTAGATTTTGTCTTGACATGAGTTGCGTTCATGTTGTAAGTGATTAGCACAAAGCATTATGGGTCATGGCAGTAGCTTCTCTCTTGTTATCAACACCCGGACGGACCTGCTATCTTCACCCCACCCCCACCCCCTCGCCCACACACCACCACCACCACTATACCACCACTTCCAACCTCCCAATCAATGCCAATCGTAGAAAGGGGGAAAACTCGCTTCATTCCATGCCCATATTGGGCGGGCGCGGCGGCGCGCGTGGTATGTGACCGGATGACTTCTTTGGGTGTGCGAGCAATTCGCAACACGTCCGCGCTCCCCCCGCCTCGCTGCCTGACCCTCCGTGCTTGTTTAGGAGCGACACGTTGGGATTACAACAGGAGTGCCGGACGGATTGTAGTACAGCTACTGTCTACAGCCTTGGCTCCTTGTTTTCAGAATTACTTTAATTCCATTCCGGCAATGTACCGTTGGCCCAAGCACTGCGAGTGTTCAGGGCGTCATCTCCACAGTCTTATCTCCCCCATCCGATTTCGAGCAAATGCATGATTATGAAATGATTTCGAGGTCTCAGAGATTATAATTCCGTGTAGGCCTTTGTGTTTGATCTAATGGTAAAGTAAACTAAAATGAACGGACCGGAAAATCGTAGAATACAATTTGAAGCGTCATTGCCTCACGATTTTTAATTGTGTTGCTTCAAAATTATGCAAATGCCTTTTTTTTTAATGGAGTCGAGAATCACCTTTCTTGTAGTCTATAAACTAGTCTGAAGGGAACATTAAAGTATATCGTTCGTTTTCTCTGATTTCACTCTGTTTCTCGAAGTCTACTTGAACAAGAAATGGTGTTTCCCTTAACACTGTGCTATTGGCCTTACGAGCCGAACGTATATATATACGTGGTCGATTTCGTGCTCAGTGTGGTTATGGAACACGCTCCGATAGGACAACCAAACAAACTAACGAACGAACACTCTTCCAGAATTTGGGGGAGATCGACCAGACGGAGGGCAGTGGATTTTATGGGGTAAGCGAAAAAGAGGAAAAGAATTTAAAAAAAAAAGCATAGGAGAAATTACGTCGAAGATGATTTACAGTATACGCAGAATAGTAAACGAAGTTGTAACCCTCAGGATACCAGGCCTGAAATAACAGGAAAGACATTTTAATAATAGCACTTCATTTTTTCAATTGACATTCATTTCCATTCGTCCACAAAAACCGTAGCAAAATACAAAGTATATAAGGTCTACATTACACAATCATTATTTTATCATTTTGTAGAAAATACATTATAAAGGTATCATGAGGGTATAATAAACTATGCATACAATGTCATTAAAAACCGATGAATTATAATTACTATTAATCGTTATTAATCATAATTAGAGCCATCATCACGATCTTGTTAAACACATGTGTGTCTGAATCAAGGTGGTCAACTTCTAAATAGCAAGTCTTAATGATCTTCCTGAGATGTGAACATGTTAATAGTCTATGCGTCTACATGATACTTGGATGTACGCCATGAAAATCATTAAGGGGGAAATGGTTAAACGTTCCGATTGAATAGTCAGAGAACGATACTCTTTTAAACCCCTTTTTGATCTTCAAGCTTTTTCACATCCAAATCCAGATGCTATACCATGAAACAACCTTAAACTGCGCCCTCAATACGACACTGCTTTTGATGTGTAGATGGCAAAATGCATGGCCAGATTGATGGGGGGGGGGGGTTCTGTCAGTAGATCGTCAATGGATGAAGCTGGGCTGCACTGCTGCCAAGCTGTCAATGTAACTCTTACCGCAATGTTATGACACAAGAAAATCACATGCTGTCAGTCATGGCTAGCATAGGTCGTGAATACATGCTGTAATAGGCCTATCATTTACAACAATTTCCCGAGGGTACGTGCGTGCGTGCATCTTTGTTCGTGGGTCACGACCCCGTCACATACACATTGTGCAACATATAAGCTATGTCCAGAGTTGGGAAAGTATACTCTCCCCAATGTCACTCTGTTCTAATATCATCATAGCCTTCGTCAAGGGGATTCTATTTTATTATTTTTCCTCAGTGTTTGTTTGTTTGTTGGTTGCTTGGTTGCTTGCTTGTACATAACGTTGGGTAGTAAAGTCGAAAAATTATGAACGGATCCCGATAAAATAATACGCATTGAGATAAACAGGCCCTGGGAGAAGCAGGGGCGGCACCTGCAGCACACCTGACTCTTAAGAGTGCCCCCCCCCCCTCCCCACATCTTGGTTGCTGCGATTAGATATTAGATTTTCGAAATCATTGAAAAAATAACAGAATTTAGTTATTCGGGGTTTTTTTTCCTCCAACTTAAATGATTAACCAACTTTTCCTCTTTGTGACTGAAAATCTTTTTAAAAAATGGATATTACTCCCCATTTATAACATCTTACACAAGATCGTTGAATTCCAATTCTAAGAATACAAAAGCTCCCTCATATGGGAGGCCCTCCCCCCCCCCCACCCCCACCCCCCCCCCCCCCCCCCCCCCACCCCCAGCTCGGTCGCTGCGATCCATCGCTTGTGTACTCCACCACAATGTTGAATATCTTCGTTGTCCCCAACTCACACAGAATGCATTCCATTATTATTACGTGTGCGTACTATAGCCTATACACTGTCTAGTATAATAAATCATTATTTTATATGTGTATGTATAGCAATATTATGCATAGATTTCAGCCATCAATGGAAAAAAAATGTAAATCAGGTCAAACAAAAATCAGTTTATTGATTGAGGAGCATTGATAAATCAGCACTAATTTTGTAATCAAATTGAAACTGAGTTAAGTTAAAGCCAAATGTATAGCTATTAGAATTATATTCGTATATAATATTTAGTGACATGGGGTTAAGTTCATAAAGTAATTACACTATCGACCAATAGACAATCCTGAAGAGCAGTAATTGTACCAGCAGGGGCAGCACTCCTCCACTTTTTACAATAATAAAACCCATAAAGACATACACACACTGTCTTATTGACGAAAACACTCGGCATCAGTTGTGCCCAAATGTGACCCTGCACCTCAAAACAAACAAAAAGTCGCCAGACATGAATTTTTAGTTAAGACCATATTCTGAAAGAGCAGACTTTAAGCTTTAAAATGATGTATAACTCAAATCAAATGGACTCTCCTAACCTATCTAAATATTGGAAAGAAAGCACAAACTCAGGAAAAGTGTGAACTGAGAAAAGAGGCTCTAAAGTACAGTGTCTATTCAAGCGCTTAATCTTTACTAAACCGTGCTGGCTGTGCGATGAATGGGACAAAAAACAGGAAGTAAACCACCAGAGTAACAACACTGAAGGGATTATCAGATTAAACTGAGGTTAAGCGTGCCTCATTAACACATTCCGTCCATAATTAATGCCAACTTTCAAAGCAGTAGCACTTTCAAAAGTTATTAGAGTTGAAAGTGAAGAGTGTGGACAAGGTTTTCCAGAAATGAAAAAGGGATTCTAAAGACACACCTAATCACACTATTTCACCAAAAATGTTCGAGATAAACTGCTAAAAAAACACTTTCCCGCCCGTTTTATGATACCAAATTTTAGCATAATGTAAAAGAAGATCCGCTCTTTCAGAAAACATGAAAAAGTCAAGTTCGGCTAGGTTGACCCATTTCACTTATTTTCAGTCCTCACGCAAAATCAGTGTGTGCGACTTTATGTTCGTTTTGAGGTGCACGGTCATAAATGACACTACTTCTTGTCTTTCCCTATGACCGGTATACAGATCAGGTATATAAGATGAATAAATCGACATTATTACCTTGTAGAAAACCATTCAGAAGAAACATTCAACAGAAAGTACTGATTTCGGTCATGGTTCTTTTAGCGTCCTTGTTCATGAATGGAGGAGAAGCTATCATACCCAACATATACATGAGACTCCAAACCTACTGTAGGAATTTATGACGAAGGGACACAGCATGGAACGGAAAACATTTCTCAGAAAAAAAGGCAGAAACAAAATTAGAGACAAATGCTGCGTCGCTATTTCGGCCGTTACAACAAGGCGATGGAAGACATATTTTCGTGGCAAATCCTTGAGACTCATCTGCTCTTAATGCAGACTGCGACTTTAGGAACAACTGTTCCTGTCATATTACGGAATCTCTCTGAGGTGCTGACGGTGGTGGACTGGCCAGGGCGATAGCAGCTGCGGTAGTGCAAGGAGATTTGTATGAAAATCCCAGGAGTTACGTCTGTACTCCAGACCAGTCAGTGTAACCTTGTTCCTAGAATTCATGCAGTGTATCATGCTGTGGACGCACTTTGAAACACTGTGTACTTAT
Source organism: Diadema antillarum (assembly GCF_040938485.1). Taxonomy (NCBI): domain Eukaryota; kingdom Metazoa; phylum Echinodermata; class Echinoidea; order Diadematoida; family Diadematidae; genus Diadema; species Diadema antillarum. Next base: position 30,739 of record NW_027272152.1, on the reverse strand, counting down.
TAAGCCTACCACAGAGTGAAAGTGTTTCATATAATACTCATCAATCTCATTGTGGGTTTTAAGTTGTATAGGCCCACTATCACACCGATTCATTGGTGGTCAGAGTGAGTTATCACATTACACTGATGAGACATGACTCACAATTGATATTTCATTCATTTCATTTATTTGATTTTCCAACTACATTTTAATTGCATCATAATATTTGCATATAGTTATATAATATGAAATCAATAAGCCTCATGTCTTATATAAGAAAAATATACTGTAATGAAAATCTTCAATCACAAAAATGTTGTTGAAAATGGTGGGGACTGCTGGCTGAAACGGTGTTTACGTTTGCAACACTGTTAAAGTTTCTTCATCACTGCTCCGCTGCAAAAATTTCACACTGTTTCAATTTAATATACATGTACCTAACAGAGAACTCACGAAAGCATTTATTTTGGTATACAATGGGTCCTTAATTGGTTCTCGATTGAATTTGGATTCTCGATCTTTTGTGTTGTACTACATAAGTTAACTGGTGAAACACTTGGGTTACAGTTCGTTAGTCCGAAGATAAAATTGCGGTTCTTTATTCGGAGGTTCTTTAACCCGAAAAATGAAATAAGGTTTGCTTTTCCAAAGGTGCGTATAACGTGTATAAAAGTACACACCGTTTTACTACATTTTCGGATAAACCTTCGGAATAACGAACCTCATGAACATTCGGAGTAACACCACAAATGTTTGGTTTGACGAACTCTATTTCATTTTTGAATTAACAAACATCTAGGTATATGCAATTTTCCCAGCATGCTTTGAGAGCAGTCATTATACATAATACGGCCATTTGATCTAGGGCACCTTATATTTAAGTCCTTGCGACACAAGGAGCCAACCGACTGCCGCGTTCAAACAGCGGTTGCCCTAATTCATCAGGTTACACCAAGCTCATTAATGGATTCCTCCTCGTCAAGTACGAATCAGAATGAGGTGCTCGTGCTCACAAATACTTCTCTTAAATAAGGCCTGCAACCAATCTGATCCTCTACCTTTTTTTAGGTTCCGAACTATCATTGAGTTCAAAATGAGAAATGTGTTTTGTTTTATATTGTGCTGTTTTATTTTGTTTTTGCAGGGGGAAGTTGGTAGTACTAGCTATCTGCTCCTAGCAGATGCTGCTATAACTTATATGAAGCAAGAAAACTGCAGATAAAGAGATAACTTGATGGCATCTCAGCTATGTCTCATGATAAAGGAAGGAAAGAATGATAATGCGCCCCACATTCAATTGCCAGGCTCCATATATTTTTACAGTGGCATGATGTCCTGAGTGATGAGGAAAAGTTCATGTCGTTGTTGACACGGCTCATCGCGCGCTCGATTTTCGGGATATCCGAGTTATGTTTTGTTGTTGTTGTTTTTTTATTCAAGTTCTTTATTTCCATCGAACAGAAGCCGATAGAAGCAAAGAAGTAAAGAAACACAAGCTCTAAAGTACAGCACAACATGTATGTAAGAATTATTGTATCATGATGAGGCCAACAATGCATAAGTACTTTGCAGGATTTGCATTATTTTGTTAAGAACTAAATAAAGCGAAAAAATGATGAGTGTGCAACTAAAAAGCAGAGGTTTTAGACATGGATCAAACTGTAAACAATATGCAGGTAACATATCTGTCCAAAATGTATGGCCTATAATATGGTGAATAAAGAATTTGTTAGCTGTTATGATAAAAAAAAACATACTGCCAAAATACTAAGAGAGTACCTAGAAGCGCAAAATAAGATATCAATTTTGGGGGACAGAGACAAAATCCATTGAGCCGTGTGTACCAGAAAAACATGGTGACAAGAAAGAATACATACATACATACATACATACACACACAGCTGGTAACGGAAAACGAAGACCTAGATTGTTCCCATGAATTCACAAAGTTGTATCAAGGAGGAACTAGGCAAGCTCGCCTACTATACCCCCTTGGTTTTTATTATAGTTCGACTCATGAAAGCCTAACAGAAGTCTACTGCCGAAAATATCATCTTGTCATCATTGGACACGGTCATAAGCACCTCTGAATTTCACCGCACATCTTATGAAAGATGAAGAAATTGATTTTATCCGTTAAATCTGCTTTTGCTGACACTTTTAGGGAGAAACAAAAACTTGAACTTCTAAATTGTGTTGTGTATTTCAGAATCAGGTGTGCTTTTTAAAATTAAGAGATTTCTGAAAACTCTGCAAATCATAGTAATAACGGTATGTCGTGCACCTCGGTGGCAACGTATTGGATACACTGTACATAGCTTTTCGTGTAAATCAGTATTCTTGGGCGTTTATAAGTGCAATGTCCTGGGGACGCCAGAAGTTCTTGATTACTTACGCTGTTACCGGTATGTTCCTGATAAGAAGTGACAGATGTTCTCACGCACCTCGGATCGACCATCTCTATTACTCGACATAGAGATCTGCTGGTGGATAGGAAGAGCCGCAGCAACCTTGGACAAGCTATCCAAAAGGGTATGGCGTGGATGGGACAGCAGAAAGCTTACAGAGAATACTAAGATGCGTGTCTGTCAAGCACGATGTGTTCTCGGCACTTTCCTGTATGGCAATGAGACATGAACTACTCGAGGCAGGAACGCTGTCCGAACATCTTTTACATGCGATGCCTGTTTAATAGCATTCTGAGCATCTCCTATAGCTGGCAGGACCAAGTAGGCCTACCGCACAGCGACATCCTGGCCAGGGCTAAAATCCCAAATTTGTTTGCCATGCTGAGTCAGGAGTAATTTACCTGGATCTGTGGTACTCACACCAACCCCAGCCAGATTCAGGGAGGTTGCACGTACCCTTCATCAACGAGATGCAACCTCCTGCAGGGTTCCACATGCTGTTAGTAGAAAGGGACCAATAGTTTTTCCTTGGGCAGACATTCTCGCTTTTATTGTACTTAAGAGAGACATGTTCAATCATTCACTTCTGCACCTCCAGTGGCACACGACGTGAATTGCATCCCGGTAGACAGATTCCAAGGAGCTGCGATTGGGATTACTGTAACAAGTAACAAGTCAGAGACGTCTACGCTGGCTTAGGCATGTAGGGTGCTTTGAAGGTGAGCGTATTCCAAGGATCTTCTCTACGGCCAACTTGCTATTGGTAATTAGGGCCTACCAAAGGCACGGGATGTCCCATCTTGACAATGTCTGCAAACGGGACATGAAAGTCTGCAACATTGACCCTAATGACTGGGAAAAGTAGCCGCCTAACGACCGTGACAGTGACTGCTGGCGTAAAAAGGGTGAAGAGATGGCGCAGGCAAGCGGAGGAGGAGAGAACCCAGCAGGCAGCAGAGAAACGAGCCCACCACCATGCGACCGCAAGCAGCGAACAACCTCTGCTTCTTCCCGGCTGCGTCTGCACCAACCGCAACAGGAACTGTCACCATGGAATTGGGTTGCACAGTCACACCAGGCGCTGTTCACAACCCTAAGAGAAAACCTTCACCTGACGCACCGAGCATTGTCCTCCGGGACTGCACTGCCAACCAACCCACCAGCGATGAAGAGGCCCGGTTGGTACGCCACACGATGTCGAGAACGATGATGTCGATTTCCGCGGTGATGATGATAATGATGCAAGCACGACTTAGTGGCAGCGACGACGACGAAGGCGGTAAATGGTAATGGAGATGCCATACTGATGTGATCATGATGACGGATGACGTTCATTTCATTTCATTTCATTTCATTTCATTCATTTAAGCACGACACGTACTTGATTAGTCCGGAGACTGTTCTTACGCAGATCCGTGCGGATGAAATACAACATAAATATATCAGAAATTAAAAACAAAAAAATCATACATGAAAACAAAACAACACATAGAAAGCAGACAAATATGGTGATGAAACTACGGCACATCTAGACAGCAACAAACACCATCAATCAAACATATCCACATACAATTAGGTCTACTGTATAATTACATCGCCGCAGTTTAAAATAAAAGAGACGAAAACAAAGGAGAGTTCAGGAGAGAGAGCATACACTCAAATAATGATGAAAATGACGAAGATGACGACGACAATGATATGGATGAGCCGACAAGCTTAAGATATGCCACCAAGGCTAACCAAGGGTGATTCCACAGCCAGGAGAGCCTTAGAACCTTGACTCAAGTTAACCTGTCCGATGACTGTTAATCTTCGGACACTCAACAGACCGTCATCGGGTGTCGGCCAGACACCACAAGTAGTCATGATAGTCCTACAGCATTATCTGACACATATCTGACTGACTCGACACTTATATCCGATGCTTGCTCGACTTGCGACAGCATGGTGTCCGGACTAATACCCCATTTGACAGATATTTTTTTTTTCTCATCGGCACTCGTCGGAAGCAAAGGTTTTTTTTGCTTCCAACCACCTACCGAAGTGTATCGGATAGCAGTCTGATGAATGCGACTCGCGAGGGTCGGCTACTAGTATCAGCTTGGTGTCAGACAATACCACGTCGGGCGTCATCCAATGAGGCGAGATCGTCCGATGATGTCACTCGCGACATGTCTGTCACTGACCTGATAGCCGACCAGCACTAATCGGATACATCGGACGGTCATACGATATACACTTCAGTAGGTGCTCGGAAGAAGAAGAAGAACGAGAAGAAGAAGAAGAAGGAGGAGGAGGAGGAGGAAGAAGAAGAAGAAGAAGAAGAAGAGGAGGAGAAGAACAAGAACAAGAACAAAAAGAAAAGGCTTTGCTTCCGACGAGTGACCGGAGGGGAAACTGCCATGTGGAAGTGGGAGGGGGTTACTTAGAGGAACGCCTTTAATGTTTACTATACGGGCTGTTAAAACGAAATTACATTTTCTACTCCATCTTTATCTTTCATCTCTCTGTCTCTCTGTTTCTTCTCGTGTTGCTCTACCAGATCTGAAGAATGCCTTTCGGAGGAGGAAAGAAGTGTTCCCGTTGCGGAAAGTCAGTATATGCCGCGGAGGAGATTAAAACCAACTCGTTCTCCTACCACAAGCTTTGCCACAGATGCTGTAAGTAGTCCCCCCCCCCCCCCCCCCCCCCCCCCTTCCCCCCCCCCTCCTCCCAACCAATCTCATCCCATATACATCCACGTCAATCAAGGGGGAAAAAAGATGAAATACAAAGCTTTCAAAGTCGCATCACACCTGCAATAGAAATAAGTATGAAAACTTTTTTTCATCACTTTAAAATCGATCAGTTAACGGTTTTCAGTGATCACTGTTACAAAATATTGATACCATGCTCGTTCAATTTCATTTTCACCAGTCTGGTGCAGAAACATATAATTTACAATCAGAATGGTCCTCTGACCTTCTGAATCAAGCCCAATGCAGATGTAGCAATATAACAAATTTCATGCTGTTAGGAGTTATTATTGGCACGTGTTTCTACTGATATAATTTCTACATCTGTTTATTTGATTTGTGTGTGTGTGTCTTTGTTGTTGTTGTCGTTGTTTTTACTTTTATTTTGTTTGTTTGTTTGTTTGTTTGTTTGCTTGTTGCTGTTTTTTAATCTACACTTTGTATCATGTTCCCCGATTCCCAATTTCAACAATCATCTTAGTTCTTTGCGGTACCGGACTGGACTCAAAGACGGTAGCCCCACACGAGGATGAGCTCTACTGCAAAAAGTGTCACGCCCGCAAATTCGGCATTAAAGGTATTGGCTTTGGCATCGGTGGGGGCGCCCTCGGCATGGACGAAGGGGAACAGCTCGGCAACCTGCCCGACGAGAGTCTCAGGTGCGTTCGAGCACGAGTTCGTCCGCGAATGAGACCAAGGGTTGTGGAACAAGTGCGAGAACGTGGTACCACGATTCTCTCTGTCCTCATCCCCATGTTCAGATGCCAGTTAAACGGAGGAAACTCAAATATGCATGTGGATTGAATGAATTCAGCACCATTAGCAGAACACAACCGTGAAAGTTTGAGGAAAATTGGACGATCCTTTAAAAAGTTATGATTATTTTTTAAGTTTCACTGGATGAGAAGACTACAATATTTTGTGAGGCCACTCCTGGAAAACACTATATAAAGAACATTCAACATTTTTACTCTACCAGTATAACAACCGAATGAGAACTTAACTTTCCTCTTTCAGAAAGCAGGGGGAATGATACTACCCTTAAGATTATGTCAGTAACAAATCGAAGAAATGTGTACTTTGTACTTTTTTTCTTAAAGAATCAACTTTGTGGAACTGTGCATGGTAGTGCCAGTGACAGTAGTAAATAGAGTTAAGCAGCAGAAGTTGCTGTCGCGATATAAGATAGCTGAAATTATGTGAATAGCGTCATAAGTTCCTAAACTTCATAAACATCAGAAAAAGACACGTTTTAGATAAGAATATATTTTTTCAAATCATTCTTGTCTGTCTGTCTGTCTGTCTGTCTCAGTCCTAGTTTTATCTTGCAATTTTACAAAGTTGGTACTACTCTAATAGCAAAAGAAATCATCTTATGAAGATGTGGATGGGGCTGGTACAGTGCATGATTGTATCGATTATCAGAAGAACAGATATTTCTTGTTAGCATGTATGGAGTTATCAAAATAGGAATTGGATTTCTTGATTATAAATCCATGATAACAAATAACAATTTATTTACACAATTCTCGTAACTACAAGATTGGTAAGCCAGTGCAGGCGATTCATAATAGACATATGGTTTATATCGGCAAAGTTATTGTGGTGCTGTTGACGATGCTGCGGCAGAATAGACTGCAATTAATAAACGCCATCCCCCAGTTTGAATACGAAATATCGTAACGATTTGTTATATATACCAGAGCATGAATTTTTCCATTTCCCGCTATTACTTCCCCTCCCCACCCACCACCCACTCCTATTCTATCAAACTCTCCTTATTAATACCACCCCCTCTTATTATTATCATTCACCCATGGTACCATGCAGGAGTGCTCCCGCCATGGCCGCCGCCTACGCTCATTCCGACCTGACGGGAGTCTCGAGTATGGGCGGTGACCGCTGTTCAAGGTGCGGTGGATCCGTCTACGCAGCTGAGAAGAAAGTCGGTGCTAATGCCGTAAGAAAGTGCTCTTAACTACACCCCTCCTCCTCCTCTTTCTCCTCTTCACCTCCTCCTAAATAAGGGATTATTCTTCATCCTTTACTACTACTACTTTTCATACCTCTCCCTGTTCTCCCTCACATACTCTGGTCTACACATAATGGTACTCAGCAAATTCTGTTTCGGATATAACGCTGAGGTGACAGAGCCCTTTTGAATATTTGATATGTTTGTGGCTATTTCTCCCTCATATTAGCGGTTGTTAGTTGTCATGGTTGTCATTTGAAAATAATGCATTATCTTGAATACATAACACAAAGTTGTAATGAATTTTGATACCTATATAGGACAAATGAATGATCAGCCAAGAGCACTTCTACTTCCTCATAGCCAAAAGCAGAGGTGAACGCAATTAAAATTTCAAGAGGGTTGATTTGAATTTTGAATTACGATTATGATTACTATTATGGCGTATGCCACATTGTGGCGTGTACAAAAATCATACTCAACATCGAACTCAAACATGAAAACAAACACAAACTCAAACTCAAGCTCAAGCTCAAACTCAAACTCAAGCTCAAACTCAAACTCAAACTCAAACTCAAGCTCAAGCTCAAACTCAAACTCAAACTCAAGCTCAAACTCAAACTCAAGCTCAAACTCAAACTCAAACTCGAACTCAAACGCAGACTCAAACGCAAACTCAAACTCAAACTTAAACTCAAAGTCGATACTGATGCGGTGAAATGTGATCTAACCCTGCTCACTTTACATCGTTACCATGGAAACATCGATCTATAATGGTGTCACGTGTGGTCTCTCCTCGTTACAGATCTGGCACAACAAATGTTTCACCTGCTTCATGTGCAATAAGCGATTGGACTCGACAACTCTGGCGGACAAGGATGGCGAGATCTTCTGTAAAGGTGAGTTAGCAAAGGAGGACGAGCACAAGTTTAAAGTTGTGTGTGGATTACAATATTGTGGTTGCCATGGTAGCCAAAAGAGAAGGGACTTCTGATCGAAAACAATGATAATTAGATGGTGATTGTGGTGGCGCTAAGGATGATGATGGTGATGTTTACAATGCTTGTGATGATCATGGCCTACATGAAATCTATATAACGACGATGGCGTAACTTTCACAGATGATAACATTGTCATGTCGAAATGGTCAGATATCGGTAACCATAGTAACATGCATTATGGCGGTGAGGATGGTGAGTGAGATGACGAAAGTTTGAAATAATATTACGAAAATACAGACTAACACTTTGCTTTTTCAGTAATGTAGTATTCAATGAATGATAGAATAGGAGATGATGGTAAATAGAAAAAGTTTAAGAGACGGAAATAGAAAGATAGATAAATGGATAGATAGGTAGATAGGTAGATAGATATTAGATAGATAGATAGATAGATAGATAGATAGATAGATAAAAAGATAGGTATGTAATTCATAATCGGGGAGGGACAGGTAGATGGATTTTGTTCCGAGGTAAAGGCGTTCTGCAAGCGACATTTTTCTGTTTAATTTGCTAACACCTGCAGGTTGCTACGGCAAGGGCTTCGGACCCAAGGGCGTTGGCTTCGGAGGCGGAGCTGGCTCGCTATCAACCGAGTAGATTCAGAGAGAGAGCGACCGTATACCTAGGCCTACCTGATTATATCTTTGTCTTTTCCTTTCTCTTTTCTATCTCTCTCATTTCTCAACGGAAGCTCACTTATTTGTGAGAAGATATAAGACTAATGCAATTATTTATGTTCTTTGTGTATGGGTGTGTTCTGTCTCGAAGTCGTGTTTACAATAACAAAATAAATAGTATACGTAAAAAAATATACGTATTTTGTCTCCATTTTGGAGGGATAAAAAAATGACAGAGTCCTCCCTATATCCTGATGTCTAGAAACGAACTATTGTTTCATGCCGGTAGTCATGTAAATCTTGTTTATGCATGATGTTTTTCGGATTACGCAATTATTTTGGCCCCTTTTGGATATTTTCCATCACATCATGCTTGACTCCTCAGTTCTCGAAACTTATTTCATACTTTGAATTATTGTAACTAATCCATTATTTGAAGTCACTTTTAAAACAAACAGCCGAATTTTTTTTATTCATGTGATCTCTCAGTTGATCTTTTGGGGAAAAAAATAAGGATATAATTCATAACTTTTGTGTTTTTGTAGTATTCTGGTAATTTTAATGTGTCGTCCCATCTCCATCCTCACATTTATTGATCAACAGAATGCCTATTTCTGCAACCCCCTCAATAGTATAATTCAAGCCTATTACCCCCTTCTATTGATTACTTGTGTTGACATGTCGTTACTTTCTCTGCGTATAATTTATGTAATTGATCATATTGAGATGGAGAAAAAATAACTTAAATTTGAAGCTTGAAACTGTTTTATTTATTCTGTGATCAACCTTTTGAAGGTTTATTTGGATTGGTGCTATGTAATGCTAAACGCCGTGCGTGATAAGAAAACAACTCATGCATATATCGCTCTCCCGACGAAAAGAATATGGTCGGCAAGTATACAAGTACTAGTACTATAAGGTCCATTTTGTTATGGCCGTATAGTAATGCGTTATGGAGGGACAGATTGGTCCATTTGGTACCATGTTGACGCATGCGTACTAAAGCATATGAATGAGAAGTGATAATGGTCTCGTAGTTTATGAAGTGATTTACTACAAGTGACTATGTAAATATTATGAATTGTATACTTTCACCACTCAAAATCTACTTCATGTACATGATGTATCATTTACAGCTCGGATAGTTGTAGGTTTCACCGTACGTAGCCATCCCATGTTAGTACATTCTGCGCACAATGCATAAGCTTAGGGCTAGCCTCACTTAAAGACTGCTATTTGCTGCATGTTTTGTTCAGCGTTGCCTCACATAATTTGTATACCTATGTTCATTATCTCTCACCGCAAACTCTGTCGCCCGTGATAACCATACATTGCAAGTAGCAACATCACCTACGGTGTTTTGGTTAATGATGAAATTTGTGGATAAGTCAATGTAATCCAGATAACAAGGGAGAAAGAGCAACAACAAAAAATGATAATCTTCTTGAGTTATATGTATATAGTTTGGTGCATGTTTCGAAAAGAAGTATTACAGGACAGATAGGAGCTTCAAAGTAGCCTGGATTCAATGCAACTATACCAGCAAAATTAGGCTATCCAGTGAACTCTGGCTTTGCCCAAGGTTCGTGACCGAGAATGAAATCTGACGAGGTTCCTGCTAAGCACAACTGCTGAGGACTAAATCGCTAACTACAAACAAGAGACTGTAAAAAGACTAAGTGATACTGCCCGTGGATTGGCTCACAGTGTACGCAATATAACATTTTATTGCGTGACGCGATTTGTGATGGACGTGTTTGAATTGCTTCCAGTCAAATTCGTCGTAATGGCGTTTTGAGGGCAATATCTATTAAACACTATCGTTGACAAGAACCGATGCTTTGAATCTGTAACAAGAATATATGTAGTCTTCCTTTAAATATCGAGAGGATTTCATGGGAGTAATGTATGAAGTAACGCTTTTTGCAATGACACCGAAGGTAGTCGCAGGATTTTGAAGATTCCAATAGCAATTTCTTGTGCGCAGACGTTGGGCAGAAAAATGGTGTGCGAATCTCTTTTTAATAACTAAGCGATAAGTATACGTGCCTTAATGAATTTTTGTTAAGATTAATGTTATTGAAAGTTTAAATAATCACTATCACAGAATTTGTCCTATTCATTGGTGTATGGTGTGCATTTTTTCTCTTCTTATGAGCTTTCTTAATCGGTTTTTGCATGGAACGGTTCATAAAAGGATATAATAATATCACGTGTGTGCCTTGGTATACAATTACTATTTTTAAGCTTTTTTTTTCAGTACAAAATTCAGAGTAGTAATGTGCAGTAAATGGGGGCAGTAGTTTGTATTAGATGTACTATTTAGCATATTATGAATACATTTCATTGCATTTCGCCTCCCGAACATATTCACAGCTTGGCAGTGTGGAGTACGAGTTGCACACTTTTTATAATGCGGGTGCACGGGGCTACTATTTCTTAATCTTTCTAACCTTGAATCGCAAGCTGGCATCATCATGGATTCCTATTCTTGAATAAACTTAGTAATGACAAGATTGATACACTTCTTAATTTCGATTTTTCATTGGTTCTCCTATTGTTGTGGTATAGGACCTACCATGGTTTTTTTTTCACTTAATTCTTCCTGTATTCTCCTCCTTTTTGTCTACATATGTCTTTCTCTCGCTATATCTACATCATCATAATATACGTGTATACATAATTGCATATTATAGGATATATATATAATATATATATTATATTATACATATATATATATATATATATATATATATATATATATATCATACACATATATGATACATGATATATATATATTAATATGTATATATGCTGTACATAATACTAATTTGTGATTGATCACAATGTAATCACGTGAATAATTAAATAAGGCTCAAAATTGCCATATTGACTGCAGCGACGTCACAAAAGATAACATAAATCCGGAATTTGACTGGCTGCTGACGGGACTATAGACCGATTCAATTTCGATGACCTATTCACCTACCGCCGCTAGCGGCGCTATAACGGTCGCCATAACTGGGGGCCAAAGGGGGCTTCCAGCGAGCTAGCTACCCAGCGAGTTGCATTGCAGCTCAGCAGCCTAGCGTACCCATCGCGCATAGTTAGCCGGGCGCGGCCGCTGCGCCGCGGCCGGCGCCCGCTGGCGCCGCGCTAATATTGTGATTGTTTACTCACTGTGTGGAAAAGTCATTCAGCGGCTTTTAATGCCTTTCTTTTGGACAAATTGAGTAATTCAGACATATTGATCTACTTTGAAAGCTTCAAAGGAAGGATTAAAAAAAAACACATTGTGCAGTTGTTGGGTGCACAAATAACAGAAAAAATGGAAATGGAAGCTGCACGGCAGTGTGTGAAATTCAGACACCGCTCACGCATGCTAAATTAAGGCAAAATTAAAAACAATTAAGTGAAATACAACGGTATAAAAATGCACAGATTTTGAAACAAGCTATGTCTACTAGATTCTCTATTTAATTAGGTTATCACTGCATATTAGTAAAATATGTTGTTCATCTTAGAAGACAAGTTTAGATCAAAGAATTTGATAATTCATTGATTTTTTTCCTTTTTTTATCCTTGGTGTCCTACAAAGTTAGAATACACTTCCTGGCTAGACTTTATTATTACGACAAACATTTTACAGCCTACACTACAGCTAAATAAATGTTTCAAGATGCGTTGAATTCTTATATTGTTTTCACTTCTTCAATGTTCAGCACTGAATTGACCATAGGCCTATTCAATTTTGGCCTGGAACTCTGAATTTGACTTTTGATAAAGTGATACTTAGGAATAATTATTAAACCATGGATGGTGGCAAACATCCGTTTCATAATCATACTAAGAAAGTAGGATTTAAAAATCACTTTTGTAGATTACAATATAAGGCGTTTGCGTGATGTTATGCAAGGTTATTTAGACGTAAAACAGTAGAAGTTTTGGTTGTAGACATCAGGCGACGTAGTCGTAACTTAAGTTTAGGCATATACGGCCTAGAATCGCCTAACGTTAGATTTATATTCCGTTTGGTTTACTCACTTAGGCTTGCCTGAAGTTATTGGCAACCGAAAATGATATAGGATGTATAGGGTTCTAGAAGTCAATATGTCTAGATCTAGTCTGGACTCTTGCCTAGATTTCTAGACAAGATCTAACGTTAGACAGATTCTCCCCTGCTGGCCCGACACTCCCGAGTAAAGGCAAAAGACTGCCCTAAAAAGGTTAAGTTAACTGATAGCTTGCAATTTATTGCGCCATATCTAGCTCAAGATTCTTTTTCATTATTTGTATTTAATTATATCAGTTAACTTGTCAACAGCCTAGGCTTATTAGCAAGACGTCTGCTTGCGCCTAGCAATAATTCTCCCAAGCGGTTTTTATTCTATTGCAAGTCTTACACAAATGTGAATATACAGGGCTTACACGCGAGTACCCAAGTCATCGCAAAAGAAATAGAGTCTACAAACATTCACTGATCGTACCGATATTGACCTTGAAATTCAAGTTTTGGCTACAGCCATATGTCAGTCATCTACCCATTCGCTCATAGTCGGTATAAGTTGTTTGATTTTATTCATTCTTAATTAGCTGGCAAAAAAAAAAAAAACGAGACATGAAAACTCGTCACATTGAGGACGAGTTAGGTGATACGCTTGTGGTCATCAGATGACAGTCATCTGTGATCGACAAAGAAAAGAATGTGATATAGGCACCTTGAAGTTATATTGAGCGTGCATGCGAAACCGTTTCTGTAACCACTCGGCCACGGGTCATCCACGGAAATGGTAAGACAGAAAAACAACAACAATGTATAGATATAACGGGGGGAAAGTCAATGCCCACTCAACTAACGCGGCCGTGTGAACATCTATTGCATTGCTAGACGGAAAAGCGGCCTTGTAACGACTGAGGTCGCTATACCATTTCTGGCAACTTGGGAAAAATACGTCCCGCAGACATAAAACCTATAATCGGCTGGTTTTGATACCTTGCCTTTAATCACAATTTTCAGTGTAATGACGTCATCAAATTACAAAACAATGACATGGTCTTGAAAGAAAATTGTTCAAAGTACAACACCTCAGTCGTCGTCATTACATACTATGATCGGTTTGACAAAGTCAACCTGCAAAATGTTGCTGCAGTCGAAGCAATGTGGTCTCCAACACACAAAAAAGAGGGATATGGCGTGTGTGTGTGTCTGTGTGTGTGTATAGGTGCGTTTATATACGAACGTGATTTCTACATGGACGAATATGTAATACAAAATTGAAGAAAAAAAAACAGTAAAGTAGCTAATTATTTTGTTTCGTGATCTTGTGGGGTTCGAACCCGCAACCTCACGTCTCTGAGACGTCGCCTTTAACCACTCGGCGACACGTCTCGACGGGAAAATATGGGGAACGTTATGGACTTGAAAGACAGTTGTTCAATATATAACACATTCATCGTACGTTGTCAGTTTGCTATTGACATGACGATCTATCATTTGAATATGAGGCAGGCATTAGTACCTGTATGAAATTATTATAGGCATGGTTATCAAATTGCCCTAAAATATCCTTATAATTGCCTTATTTTTACACACAGTTACGCTATCCCTTTAAACTCGTCACAGTTTAATCAGAATCATTAACATCATACATTAGTACCATATTCAGTTCCATAGCTGATCACGTTTGCTAATCAATTAAGAGTAATTGTCTAGCATGTGTCATATGGCCAACCTGTATACACACGTATATACACACACACAATGCTAAATGTATGTATCAAACATCTGTAACACAGCTTTGAACTAACTATAGGAATTATCGCTGCACTTATCATCCATACTTTTTATCACTATCTGAAACTCCACAAAAACCACTAATTGACAAATAATCATCAATACAGAAGACTGAATACCTTTTTTACAATGTATAGCTTGTTACATGTATAAATCAGCACAAAGTAACCACGACTACATTGTGTTACTGAATTAATATGAACAAATTTCATGTTGTGACAGTATACTATATCAGTTTGAAAAGCCCAACCTGCAAAACTATAATTTTGCAGTAGTCGAAGTAATGCAGTCTCCAACGCAAAACAAAGGTATACTGTGTGAGTGTGTGCGTATAGGTGTGTTTACATGCAAACGTGATTTCTACATGGACGAAGGTGTAGTACTCTATTGAAGAAAAAAAGTAAAAAAAATATATTATTTTCTTTCGTGCTCTTGTGAGGATCGAACCCGTACGTGTGCAACCTCACGTTTCTAAGACGACGCCTCTAACCACTCGACCATACGTCTCGACGAGAAAATTAGAGGAACGTAAGCTTATGTACGTGAAAGATGAATCAGGAATCGTTTGGTCCGCATTCCATTCTCATTTTCAGTTTTAAATTGCAAAATTGTCAACCTCATGAGGAGATTTCAAAGAATAAAATGCATGATTACTGCAGCTTATTGTCACAGCTACAACATAAATAAGTTTCAGAGGAAATGAAGCAAAATCAGCTGAGATAAAGGTGCTTAAACGTTGTCAAGTCAATGCATGGTTTCTAAAAAAATCACCTCCCATAGACATAACACGTAAACTTGTCCGATTTTGCGTCTTTACCTTTAAACACAATTTAAAGCATGATGACGTCATCAAATTTCAAAACCATGACATGGACTTGAAAGGCAAATGTTCAAAGTACAACATATCTGAATTTGGGATAATATTGAGCTTAAACAACAGAGATACGAGCAAATGAATGTCAGAAACAGTACCTCAAAAAAATTAATTCCACTTTTTTGATTTCAGATGACGATATGATGACGTCATAATGTAATTATGGAAATAATGATACTTGAAACGTCATGTCCAATTTATATGCTTTTGTAATATGCAATAAAAACATAGGGTCACCTGACGTTTTAAAGAGCTATGGCGAAATAAACAAAGACATGTTTTTTCACTATATTTGCACATAGACGCGCAGGCGAAATTTGAACTTTGACGCAAGTGCATTGCTTTGTTATTTGTAGGAATCGATTAGAAATCAATGGATATTGTTGCTCAAAGTATCAGGAATCCAAATCTGTCAAAAAAAGTGTATTTTCATGTTGCTGACGCGCTGTGCGCGCGAAAATGCGCGGACGGACGCGCACGCGCAAAATTGTTTGAAACGCATAAAATTGTCTGAAACTTCGAGATTTCCCATTGGAAAGTTGTTTTGAGCCTTTTAAAATTTTGACGCGCGCTTACGCGCACTTAATGATGTCCTAGGTAATTAGCATCAAAAGAAGTAAGATAGAACGTGACCTGAACTTTATGTCCACAAAAAATGATACAGAAATGACCTTTAGTTATGAAGTTATGATCGATCATGTAACATGGTCCAAAAATCACAAAATGGCGCCTAGACGACGTCATAGATATGTTACTGTCATGAAAACCTTATTGTGGCTAGATATTGTCATGAGACATGTTCCCTGAAAATGTCATGTTATTCCGTAATGTCATTCTTGAGATATTGATGACACAAAATTGTCCAGAAAGAAAGAAGAATAAAAAGAACGAGATATGAAACTCGTCACACTGAAGACGAGTTAGGTGATACGCTTGGGGTCATCAGATGTCGGTCATCCGTGATCGACAAAGAAAAGAATGTAATACAGAACCTTGAAGTTCTAATGAGATACTTAGTTGAACTTTTTTGGGCCTACATTATTCAGATCACATTTGTTTTTCTGTCACACAAACTAAGTGGAAATTCTGTGCGTGTGCGACTAAGTCGATTTACGGACTTTTTGAGTACTTACAGTGCATAAACTTAGACCCCGTTTACGGTGCGGGGCTGGGCCGAGCCGCGGCCGAGCTGCAATCAAGGACAACCTCAATTGCGAGGCCGAGCCCCGCAATTTAGTCCGTTTACACTGCCGGGCTCGGCCGCGCTTTTGATTCGAACCTTTCAATATTTTGTCGTAGTGGCGCTCTACCCTTTTAAACAAACGCAATTTGGTATTGTCTGGTTTTCAGATCCTTTGCCAACTGAATTCCGTGGCGACGAAGTCGCCGTTCGGGCAAAGGCCTTTGTCGAAGGAGAAAATCCTTTGCAGGACAAAACCACCTTAAACTATACTAGTTTTCGACGTTGAAGTAGTTAATATCCTGAATAGCGAAATAGTACAGGCGAGGGTTTGGAAGCCAGACTAAAATTGGCCGCGCATTTAGCCCAGTTTGCGCTTACACTGAGAAAAAGGCCGGGCGCGACCGCGGCTCGGCCGCGGCCGAGACCACCTCCAGAGCGTGGCCTAATGCGAGGCCAATTTTGGCCCCGCATTTGGCCTTTTGCGCGTTTACACCGAACGCGGCCGAGCCTCGCACTGTAAACGGGGTCCAAGTGATCCTCGGCACGTACAAATAAAACATGACAATTAAGTGTTTATAACCATCCTGGCTTTAACAGTGGCCTTTTAAAACATGACCTTTGACCATTATTTACATAACCAATATGACTCCCTCTAATCTTGCTATCACAATGATCAGTTCAGAGAGCTCTTACAACTATATACAAGCCTGTGAGATTTACCAGCAGTAAAACCAATGAAGCCTCCGATACAAAACAGGGGATATAGAGCAAGTGAGTCTGTTTACATGAGAATGTGATTTATCCTGGACGATACCCTAAGTGATACCTCAATTAAAGAGAAAAGGGCAAAACATCACCTTTAACCATGTAACTATAGGTCTCCTCCAACTAAGAGTACACTTTGAACGTAAGCTTATACGTGAATGATAATTTATGACGATCTCACGTGATCGACACACATTCAAAGGGGACAGTTAGAAGTGGAAGGAGTGCTTAATCGTGTCATTAATTCCTAATCAATGACACCACTACTTTAGGCATATCATAATTTCTCATCTAAAATCAATGGCCTATAGGACTCATGCACCATTACTTGTATCGTGCATAAACTTTGTTTTTTAAGCTTTGAGTGAAACGTGTCATAACATAATTCTGTAATTCCATCAGCAGTGATCGATATAATAAAGAAGAAAGATATATCACCGTATTGAACGCTTAGAACCTAACGGGGGGGGGGGGGTATTATAGCATGATACTCGGTTCTTTACTGCCCAGATGCCAACAACACCCATCACCCACGGCTACGCATAGAGAAACAGCCATGGCGAAAATAAAACTTTGCTTTCTCGTAGGCAGAATGACACAGAACCCCGTCAAACACACTTTTATTGGCAGGGATGGGCATGAAAAAGTGTATTACTAATACTAAACAGCGTATGCATTCCATTCATGTGGCGCGAGATACCTCTATAGCAACATAAAGCCTGTCTTCAACTCCGTTGGTCGAACAATGGCAACCTGAAATTTCAAAGAGATGAGCGAGACGCTATATACACCTGGCCCAGAGTTAATTTATTCAGTTCTCATTCCTACTTTAAGTTGGGTTATGCTATTGTAATCATTCCCATCTGCAGTATAACAAAACCAAAGTGAGGGAAAAGGGGAGAGAAAAACGAGAGGTGGCAAAAGGAAAACTGCATGCACAACTGCAATCCATGTCATTGCGTGTGACAGGTGAAGCAAATGTATTAGTTGTTATAGCAGTGGTTTATGAGCATAAACTGGCAAATAGACAGACAATGTCAAATATAAAAACCATCAATTTAATGTCAGAGAAGATGGTAAACAAGATGCATTGAAACTGTAACTAAATCGCTGCTCTTCTACTCGATCACGGAACGTCTAACTCTATATTCAACAAAAAACAAATGTTAGGGGAAAGAAACAAATTTAGATATAACATTCTTAAATTAAAAACAAGAAAAAAAAATGTCCACGTCAGGATTAAAAAAAAAAACGCCGCACGAACATGCATTATATTCTAGATGGGAATACGGTCTTGATGCAAAGGTCCAATGATTGTCTCATTACTTTAAAAGCAATCTATGGTTCCCTTACCATCACCAGTACCACACCACAATGACGTCTCTAAAATCAATGGTAGCACATTTATCATTGCATCATGCATTAACTCCCTTTGCCTAAACTACCAGTGGAACGTGTCATATTATATTGCGTATTTCGATCAGTAGTGATTGACTTTAAAGAAGAAAGATGATGCAAAAAATTGAACGCTTACCACATTGCTTATAGGGCTATTCCAGTTTGGTACTGATCTGTTCTATTCTCCCAGATGCCAGCAACATAATATCACCTATGGCTAACTAGTGAAACAGCCATGACGAAAATAAACGACAGAGAACCCCGTCATAATCACTACACTTGGAAAGGTGTTGCCCGAAATTCCTCATTATGAAGCAATATCAAGTCACTTCCTTCCCTGCCTGTCTTTAACTCCGTTATTTGGTCAAACAATAACCTGGAATTCCAAAGAGATAAGCGAGACGCCATGCACCTGGACTAGAGTTAATTAATTCAGTTCCCATTCATGTTAGTTATGTAAACGAACACGTTCCTAAATATCCTGCTACAGTATAACAAGAACAAATGAAGAGAAAAGGAAAGAGAAAACGAATCGTGGCAAGCGGGACACTGTAACAAGGGGAAATTTACAACATTAAGTGTGACAAAATTATTGAAGCAAACCCAATCTCCAAACTCCAATACAAAGCAAGGGAAATAGAGCAGCCGTGTTCACGGGTTACGTACACTTGATAAAATAATACGATAAATGACATCGGAGTAAAGCTGAACTGCCGAAAAAAAAAGAGAGAAAAAAAAAGAAGAAAGAACGGATAAAAGTCCTGCGGGGGTCGAACCTCTCGCCTTCCGGTATGGCGTTATGAAGAACCAGCGCGCTAACAGATTATGCCACATTGCTGTCCTGAAGATCGAGTGCAAAACTTAAATGTAAATACTATTGTGACAGTGTCGACTTGTGATGGCGCTATTCAATTTCTCACAAGTGGCAGCGTGGATTCGATCAATATACAGTTGCAAAGAAAAATTGGGAATCGTTCCGTACAGATTGCATTCTCATTTTCAGTTTTAAATTGCAAAATTGTCAACCTGATGAGGAGATTTGAAAACATAAAATGCATGATTACTAAAGCTTATTGTCTAAACTACAACATATTTATGTTTCAGAGGAAATGGAGCAAAATCAGATGAGGTAAAGGTGCTTAAACGTTGTCAAGTCAATGCATGGTTTAAAAAAAAATCACCTCCCATAGACATAACACGTAAACTTGTCTGATTTTGAGTCTTTACCTTTAATCACAATTTCTAGTGTGATGACGTCATCATATTTCAAAACCATCACATGGACTTGAAAGGCAAATGTTCAAACTGCAACATATCTGAATTTGGGATAATATTGAGCTTAAACAACAGAGATACGAGCAAATGAATGTCAGAAACAGTACCTCAAAAAAATCAATTCCACTTTTTTCATCTAAAATGACGATATGATGACGTCATCGCGTTTTCCTGGCAATATTGATACCAGGAATGTTATTTACAATTCATATACTTTTGTAATATGCAATAGAAATATAGGGTCAACGGACGATTTAAAGAGCCATGGCGAAATAAACAAAGACATGTTTTTTCACTATATTTGCAGAAAGACGCGCACGTGGAATTTCAACTTTGACGCCAGTGCATTCCTTTGTTATAGGTCGAAATCGATCGGAAATCAATGGATATTGTTACTCAAAGTATCAGGAATCCAAATCAGTCAAAAAAATTGCATTTTCATGTTGCTTACGGGCTCTGCGCGCGGAATTGCGCGGACGGACGCGCACGCGAGAAAATGTTTGAAACGCTTAAAATTGTCTGAAACTTCGAGATTTCCCATTGGGAAGTCGTTTTGAGCCTTTTAAAATTTTGACGCGCGCTTACGCGCGCGTAATGATGACCTGTGTAACTAGCGTTAAAAAGTAAGATAGAGCGTGACCTGAACTTCATGTCCACCGAAAATGATACAGAAATGACATCTAGTTATGAAGTTATGATCGATCATGTGACAAGGTCCGAAAATCACAAAATGGCGCCTAGATGACGTCATAGATATGTTACTGTCATGAAAACCTTATTGTGGCTAGATTTTGTCATGAGACATGTTGACTGAAAATGTCATGTTATTTCGTTATGTCATTCTTGAGATATTGACGACACAAAATTGTCCAGAAAGAAAGAAGAATAACTAGACTCGGAATTTGTCAACACTGACAAATTAGGTGATCCGATCTCTTCGAAAGTCAATGATTTGAGTCCTGATCCCAATAGGCATGACCGTAAAGGTTCATCTGTGGTTATGGACATTGGCCGTGTGATGTTTGGATTCTCATTAAAAAAAAAAGGGAGTCGGGTTTGCCATCTTTGGTACCATATTCCGTATACACTATAACGAAGATACAGAATAAAGTATATTTGACCATTGACCCCACTTTGCACAGCCAAGATGGCATCTGAGAAAGAAATGGTTATTTTGTGAAATGATCCTGGTAACGTGATCTTTGTGTGTGCAAAATATTGGAAAGATAGGACATGTATTCACCAAGATACAGGATGAAACATTTATGACCTTTGACCCTAATTTACATACCCAAGATGGTGTCTGATCAAGAAGTTGTTATTTTATGAAATAATGTAGGTGACATGAACTAAACATGTGCAAAATATGGGATTGATAACCATTGTTGTTCTTCATCTATTGCACAGAATGTAGTAGAAAGAAAGAAAAATAAAGAAAAAATTATGTTATTTTATAGAAATTTGAAGGAGAAGCATTAAAAAATCAGAAAAAGATAAAAATAGGAAGGGAGATTAAGACTAAATAAAGAAAAAGAAGAAAAAAAGAGTTTGAAAAAAAAAATATTGGCAAGGGTGAGGCTCGAACCAGGGACCTTAGGATTACGAGTCGGATGCGCTATGCAATGACCTATTTCATGCTCCATAGGCCCTGTGTATTAAGCAAAATGACGCTGCATCGAAGCCACGTGCCATTTTCAACCAAGTTTTTCGACGTGATGCCAGCCTCGTATGAAAAAATGGAGGGCACATTAACGATAGCCCAAAGTCTCAGCTACAACATACTAAAATCTGGGAAAAATTCACCGAAGCATAAGTGAGCTAATGCTCGAAAAAGATAGTCATGTCAATTTTCACTGCCAGAAAAACTGCTCTCCCATAGAGATAACACGTAAACTGGTCAAATTTGACAAGATTACATTTAATCCATTTTTACGAGGTGATGCCGCCATCCAATCAAAATGTTGTAATTACATTAATGAAAGAACATTTAATAAGCTACAACATACTGAAATCTGGGTGAAAATTGGCAAAGGATAAGTGAGATACGCCCAAGTAAACTTGAAAATTGATGACGTCATTTTGAAAATTTACTTTTTTTACTTTATTAAGAAATTTGATATCTTTGAATCACTTTTTCAGTATCGCCAACCCATAAACTGACATGTACAACTCATCAGCTTTCAGAATATGTAAAGAAAATTGGGGGTCACCGTCCATCCTGACGAGTAAAATCGGATTTAAAATTGGCGGTTTTGGGGCATTGTTGTACTGTATATCGCCATTGACGCGCGCGCGGAATTTCAACTTTGACAGTCCCGTATGACGTCATATTGAGTCGGATTGACTTGAAACTTGCTAGAAATATTCCTTGACTTTTCAGACATCCGATAAATGTAAAAAATCGGGAAATTTCTGTTGCATATGAGCTGTACGTGCGTATATGTGCGCGCGCGTACGCGTCCGTCCAATTTTTTCAATTTTTCAAAAAATGCTCCAAATGGTCTGAAACGTATGCAAAAAAAATTTGAGCTTGATTGGAGCATACAAATATTTCAACGCGCGCGTACGCGCACGTCTTTACGATGCGAGGAATTCTGAAAATATGGGTAGAATTCCCTTGAATTGAAATTTATGTGACGTAAATTTCATTGAGAAATTCCACTCCATTAATGAGATATGATTGAAAATGTGTTTTCATATAATGACGTCATAGTGACGTCACGGTCGACTGATCACTACGATTTTACTTGACATGTCGTCTTTGGGACATGATACACATATGGTATAAGTTTGACATTCATAGGCAATGCACTTTCTGAGCTAGTCTCTACACAACTTTTGCGGAGAAATAAAGAAGAAGAAGAAGAAGAAGAAGAACAAAGAACTAGACTTGGAATTTGTCAAGACTGACAAATTAGGTGATCCGATTTGTTTTAATCGATGATTCGAGTCCTGATCGCAATAGGCATGACCATATAGGTTTCATCTGTGTTTAGAGACATTGGCCGTGTGATGTTTGGATTCCCATTTAGAAAAGAGAGTCAGGTCTGCCATCTTTGGTACCAAATTCGGTATACACTATAACGAAGATACAGAATGAAGTATATTTGACCATTGACCCAACTTTGCGCAGCCAAGATGGCATCTGAGCAAAAAGTGGTTATTTTGTGAAATGATTCTTGTAACATGGTCTTTGCGTGTGGAAAATACGGGAAAGATAGGACATGTATTCACCAAGATACAGGTTGAAACATTTATGACCTTTGACCCTAATTTACATACCCAAGATGGTGTCTGATCAAGTAGTTGTTATTTTATGAAATAAAGTACGTGACATGACCTAAACATGTGCAAAATATGGGCGTGATAGGGGCTGGTTTTTTTAACTTATTGCAAAGAAAGTGGCATAAAGAAAGAAATATCTCAATACATCGAAGATAAGTATAATTTCAACCAAGTTTTTTGACGTGATATCGGCGCCGTATGAAAAAATGGAGGGTATAGTCGCGATAGCCCAAAGTCTGAGCTACAACATATTAAAATCTGGGAGAAATTCACGAAAGAGTAAGTGAGCTAGTGTTCGATAAAGACCGTCATGTCAATTTTCATTTCCAGAAAAATTCCCTCCCGTAGAGATAACACGTAAACTGGTTAAATTTGACAAGGTTACATTATATCTATTTTCACGAGGTGAAGACATCATCCGATTAAAACTTTGATTGAACAAAACTTAAAGAGTATTACATTGGCTACAACATACTGAAATCTGGAAGAAATTCACCGAAGGGTAATTGAGCTAGTCGTCGATAAAGACAATCATGTCAATTTTCACATCTAGACAAATTCCCTCCCATAGAGATAACACGTCATAATGAAGATAAAGAAAGAAGTACATATGACCTTTGACCCTACTTTGCACAGACAAGATGGCGTCTGAGCAAAAAGTAGTTACTTTGTGAAATGATTCTTGTAACATGGTCTTTAAGTATGCAAAATATGGGAAAGATAAGACATGTATTCACCAAGATACAGGATGAAACATTTTTGACCTTTGACCCTAATTTACATACCCAAGAAGGTACCCGATCAAGTAGTTGTTATTTTATGAAATAATGTACGTGACATAAACTAAACATGTGCAAAATATTGGGCTGATAGAGCTTGTTTTTCTTGAGTTATTGCAAAGAAAGTTGCAGAAAGAAAGGAATATGAAAATACATGGAAGATAAGCTTTAATTTCAACCAAGTTTTTGGGCATGATGCCGACTCCGTATGAAAAAACAAAGGGCACATTTACGATAGCCCAAAGTCTCAGCTACAACATACTAAAATATGGGAGAAATTCACCGAAGCATAAGTGAGCTAGTGCTCGATAAAGATAGTCATGTCAGTTTTCATTTCCAGAAAAACTGCACTCCCATAGAGATAACACGTAAACTGGTCAAATTTAACAATGTTACTTTTAATCCCTTTTTACGAGGTGATGCCGTCATCCAATCAAATTGTTGTTATTATATATCTGAAAGACCATTTAATAAGCTACAACATATTGAAATTTGGACGAAAATCAACTAAAGAATAAGTGAGATATGCTTGAATGAACTTGAAATTTGATGACGTCATTTTGAAAATTTACTTTTTTAACTTTATTAAGAAATTTGATATATTTTAATCATTTTTCCAGCATTGCCAACCCATGAAATGACATGTACAACTCATCAGCTTTCAGAATATGTAAAAAAAATGGGGGGTCACCGTCCATCCTGACGAGTAAAATTGGATTTAAAATTGGCAGTTTTTTGGCATTGTTGCACTGTATATCGCCATTGACGCGCGCGCGGAATTTCAACTTTGACGGACCCGTATGACGTCATCTTGAGTCGGATTGACTTGAAACTTGGTAGAAATATTCCTTGACATTTCACACATCCGATCAAAGTGAAAAAACGGGAAATTTTCATTGCATATGAGCTGTGCGTGCGTATATGTGCGCGCGCGTACGCGTCCGTCCGATTTTTTCAATTTTTCAAAAAATGCTCCAAATGGTCTGAAACGTATGCAAAAAAAATTTGAGCTTGATTGGAGCATACAAATATTTCAACGCGCGCGTACGCGCACGTCTTTACGATGCGAGGAATTTTGAAAATATGGGTAGAATTCCCTTGAATTGAAATTTATGTGACGTAAATTTCATTGAGAAATTCCACTCCATTAATGAGATATGATTGAAAATGTGTTTTCATATAATGACGTCATAGTGACGTCACGGTCGACTGATCACTACGATTTTACTTGACATGTCGTCTTTGGGACATGATACACATATGGTATAAGTTTGACACTCATAGGCAATGCACTTTCTGAGCTCATCTCTACACAACTTTTGCGGAGAAATAAAGAAGAAGAAGAAGAAGAACAAAGAATCAGTACAGATACAGAAGGTGATCCGAGAGGATTCTCGGATCACCTAACTAGAGATTGTAATTTGTCATCACTGACAAATTAAGGTGATCCGATTTTTTTTTAATCAATGATTCAAGTCCTGATCGCAATAGGCATGACCATGACAGGTTTCATCTGTGTTCAGAGACATTGGCCGTGTGATGTTTAGATTCTCATTTAGAAAAGGAAGTCATATCTGCCATCTTTGGTACCAAATTCTGTATACACTGAATAACGAAGATACAGCAATGAATACATATGACCTTTGACCCACCTTTGCACTCCCAAGATTGCATCTGGTGAAATAGTGGGTATTTTGTGAAATGATTCTCGCGACATCGTCTATACGTGTGGAAAATATGGGAAAGATAGGACAGGTATTCACTAAGATACAAGATGAAACATTTATGACCTTTGACCCTAATTTACATACCCAAGATGTTGTCTGATCTAGTAGTTGTTATTTTATGAAATAATGTACGAGACATGAACTAAACATGTGCAAAATATGGGGGTGATAGGGCGTGTTTTTCTTGAGTTATTGCAAAGAAAGTTGCAGAAAGAAAGAAATATCTCAATACATAGAAGATAAGCTTTAATTTCAACCAATTTTTTATCGTAATCCCGACATCGTATGAAAAAACGTCGGAAATGAAACGATAGCGCAAAGTCTCAGCTACAACATATTAAAATCTGGGAGAAATTCACCGAAGGGTAAGTGAGCTAGTGCTCGATAAAGACAATCATGTCAATTTTCACATTAAAGAAAATTCCCTCCCATAGAGATAACACGTCATAACGAAGATACAAAAAGAAGTACATATGACCTTTGACCTCAATTTGCACAGACAAGATGGCATCTGAGTAAAAAGTGGTTATTTTGTGAAATGATTCTTGTAACATGGTCTTTGCGTGTGCAAAATATGGGAAAGATAGGACATGTATTCACTAAGATACAGGGTGAAACGCTTATGACCTTTGACCCTACTTTACATACCCAAGATGGTGTCCGATCAAGTAGTTGTTATTTTATGAAATAATGTACGTGACATGAACTAAACATGTGCAAAATATAGAAGTGATAGAGGCCGTTTTTCTTGAGTTATTGCAAAGAAAGTTGCAGAAAGAAAGAAATATCTCAATACATCGAAGATAAGCCTGAATTTCAACCCAATTTTTTGACGTGATTCCGACATCGTATGAAAAAACAAAGGGCACACTTACGGTAGGGTAAAGTCTCAGCTACAACATATTAAAATCTGGGAGAAATTTACCGAAGCTAAAGTGAGCTAGTGCTCGATAAAGATAGTCATGTCAATTTTCATTTCCAGAAAAACTGCACTCCCATAGAGATAACACGTAAACTGGTCAAATTTGACAAGATTACTTTTAATCCACTTTTACGAGGTGATACCGTTATCCAATCAAAATATTGTTAATTTATGTTTGAAAGAACATTAAATAAGCTACATCATACTGAAATCTGGGTGAAAATTGACAAAGGACTAGTGAGATACGCTCGAATGAACTTGAAATTTGATGACGTCATTTTGAAAATTTACTTTTTTTACTTTATTAAGAAATTTGATATCTTTTAATCATTTTGTCAGCATTGCCACCCCATGAAATGACATGTACAACTCATCAGCTTTCAAAATATGTACAGAAAATGGGGGGTTACCGTCCATCCTGACGAGTAAAATCGGATTTAAAATTGGCGTTTTTTTGGCATCGTTGCACTGTATATCGCCATTGACGCGCGCGCGGAATTTCAACTTTGACGGGCCCGTATGACGTCATATTGAATGGGATTGACTTGAAACTTGGTAGAAATATTCCTTGACATTTTAGGCATCCGATAAGTGTAAAAAACGGGAAATTTCCATTGCATATGAGCTGTGTGTGCGAATATGTGCGCGCGCGTACGCGTCCGTCCAATTTTTTCAATTTTTAAAAAAATGCTCCAAATGGTCTGAAACGTGTCCAAAAAAATTTTTAGCTCGATTGGAGCATACAAATATTTCAACGCGCGCGTACGCGCACCTTTTAAGAGTACAGATGAATTTTGAGAACATGAGTAGAATCAACTTGATTCGAACTATATGTGAGGTAAAGTTCATAGAAAAATTCCATTCCATTAATGAGATATGAATGAGAATGTGTTTTCATATAATGACGTCATAGTGACGTCACGGTCGACTGATCACTTTGATTTTATTAGATCTGTCGCCTTTGGGACATGATACATATATGGTATAATTTTGACATTGATAGGATGAGGACTTTCTGAGCTAACCTCTACACAACATTTGAGGAGAAAGAACTTTTTTGTGACAACGGGAAGTTTAACACTAGAGATTGTAATTTGTCATCACTGACAAATTAAGGTGATCCGATTTTTTTTATCAATGATTCGAGTCCTGATTGCAATAGGCATGACCATACAAGTTCCATCTGTGTTTAGAGACATTGGCCGTGTGATGTTTGCATTCTCATTTAGCAAAGGGAGTCATATCTGCCATGTTTGGTACCAAATTCTGCATACACTATAACAAAGAAACATCAACAAGTACATATGACTTTAGACCCACCTTTGCACTCCCAAGATTGCATCTGATGAAATAGTGGTTATTTTGTGAAATGATTCTCGCGACATCGTCTATACGTGTGAAAAATATGGGAAAGATATAAGGACAGGTATTCACCAAGATACAAGATGAAACATTTATGACCTTTGATCCTAATTGTGACAGTGCACCTCAAAACGAACATAAAGTCGCACACACTGATTTTGCGTGAGGACTGAAAATAAGTGAAATAGGTCAACCTAGCTGAACTTGACTTTTTCATATTTTCTGAAAAAGCGGGTCTTCATTTGCATTATGCTAAAATTTTGTATCATAAAACGGGCAGGAAAGGGCAGGAAAGTTTTTTTTAGCAGTTTATCTCGAACATTTTTGGTAGAATAGTGTGATTAGGTGTGTCTTTAGAATCCCTTTTTCATTTCTGAAAAACCTTGTCCACACTCTTCACTTTCAACTCTAATAACTTTTGAAAGGATTGTGCTACTGCTTTGAAAGTTGGCACTAATTATGGACAGAATGTGTTAATGAGGCATGTTTAATTTCAGTTTAATCTAATAATCCCTTGATTGTTGTTACCCTGGTGGCTTACTTCCTTTTTTTTTTGTCCCATTCATCGCACAGCCAGCACGGTTTGGTAAAAGATTAAGCGCTTGAATAGACACTGTACTTCAGAGCCTCTTTTCTCAGTTCACACTTTTCCTGAGTTTGTGCTTTCTTTCCAATATTTAGATAGGTTAGGAGAGTCCATTTGATTTGTGTTATACATCATTTTAAAGCTTAAAGTCTGCTCTTTCAGAATATGGTCTTAACTAAAAATTCATGTCTGGCGACTTTTTGTTTGTTTTGAGGTGCAGGGTCACAATTTACATATCCAAGATGTCCGATCTAGTAGTTGAATTGTTATCTCATTAAATAATGTACGTGACATGAACTAAACATGTGGGGTGATAGGGCGTGTTTTTCTTGAGTTATTGCAAAGGAAGTTGCAGAAAGAAAGAAATATCTCAATACATAGAAGATAAGCTTTAATTTCGACCAAGTTTTTTTTATCGTGATGCCGACAACGTATGAAAAAACGAAGGGCACAGTTATGGTAGCGTAAAGTCTCAGCTACAACATATTAAAATCTGGGAGAAATTCACCGAAGGGTAAGTGAGCTAGTGCTCGATAAAGACAATCATGTCAATTTTCACATTTAAAAAAATTCCCTCCCATAGAGATAACACGTCATAACGAAGATACAAAAAGAAGTACATATGACCTTTGACCTCAATTTGCACAGACAAGATGGCATCTGAGTAAAAAGTAGTTATTTTGTGAAATGATCCTTGTAACATGGTCTTTGCGTGTGCAAAATATGGGAAAGATAGTACAGGTATTCACTAAGATACAGGATGAAACACTTATGACCTTTGACCCTAATTTACATACCCAAGATGGTGTCTGATCAAGTAGTTGTTATTTTATGAAATAATTTACGTGACATGAACTTAACATGTGCAAAATATGGAAGTGATAGAGGCCGTTTTTCTTGAGTTATTGCAAAGAAAGTTGCAGAAAGAAAGAAATATCTCAATACATCGAAGATAAGCTTGAATTTCAACCAAAATCTTTGACATGATCCCGACAGCGTATGAAAAAATGAAGGGGACACTTACGGTAGCGTAAAGTCTCAGCTACAACATATTAAAATCTGGGAGAAATTTACCGAAGGGTAAGTGAGCTAGTGCTCGATAAAGATAGTCATGTCAATTTTCATTTCCAGAAAAACTGCACTCCCGTAGAGATAACACGTAAACTGGTCAAATTTGACAAGATTACTTTCAATCCATTTTTACGAGGTGATATCGTTATCCAATCAAAACTTTGTAATTTTCTGTTTGTAAGAACATTAAATAAGCTACAATATACTGAAATCTGGGTGAAAATTGACAAAGGACTAGTGAGATATGCTCGAATAAACTTGAAATTTGATGACGTCATTTTGAAAATTCACTTTTTTTACTTTATTAAGAAATTTGATATCTTTTGATCATTTTGTCAGCATTACCACCCCATGAAATGACATGTACAACTCATCAGCTTTCAAAATATGTAAAGAAAATGGGGGGTCACCGTCCATCCTGACGAGTAAAATCGGATTTAAAATTGGCGGTTTTTTGGCATAGTTGCACTGTATATCGCCATTGACGCGCACGCGGAATTCCAACTTTGACGGGCCCGCATGACGTCATATTGACTTGGATTGATTTGAAACTTGGTCGAAATATTCCTTGACATTTCAGATATCCGATCGGAGTGAAAAAACGGGAAATATCTTTTGCATATAAGCTGTGCGTGCGTATGTGCGCGCGCGCGTACGCGTCCGTCCGATTTTTTCAATTTTTCAAAAATGCTCCAAATGGTCTGAAACGTGTGCAAAAAATTTTTGAGCTAGATTGGAGCATACAAATATTTCAACGCGCGCGTACGCGCACGGTTTAAGAGTACAGATGAATTTTGAGAACATGAGTAGAATCAGCGTGATTCGAACTATATGTGAGGTAAATTTCATAGAAAAATTCCATTCCATTAATGAGATATGAATGAGAATGTGTTTTCATATAATGACGTCATAGTGACGTCACGGTCGACTGATCACTATGATTTTGTTAGATCTGTCGTCTTTTGGACATGATACATATATGGTATAATTTTGACATTGATAGGAT
>NW_027272151.1:0-59196 GCF_040938485.1 Diadema antillarum | reverse complement strand
TCCCACAAAAACTGTGTAATTCTTCGGCGGCGTGAGTGAGTCCCTGGTACTGGGGGAGGATTACCACGCTTCAGTGAACCGCTGACAATGGCGGGTGGAATCTTGAGGTCAGGCGAGACTTTGGTTCCGTCTTCTCCCTTGTGCTAAAAGGGATCAATGAAGGCTTTCTGCATGTGTAGCGTCTCAACCCCCATCCCCCCCCCACCACCACCATCACTTTTATCTGTTTCCAATATTCAAAAGGCCCAATCAAGGTCGGAGATAAGCAATACGTGATCAATTGTCCCCACATTGGCTGGTGGAACGGGACGGGAATGAAAATAAAGAGGAAAATGGCGGGAGATTGCCGTCTGATTGATTTTGATAGAAAAGGATGACATTGAGCTATTCTCCACCATCCAGACGCCATCAAATCAAGTTGCGCAATGATGCTCCGTTGAAAGTGATTTCCAATATAGGCATTGTTCCTTTAGAAATTACATTGGATCAAATTTGACTGGATGTTCTATTAAATGTTCTGCATATCTTGCAAGTATTGGTAATTGCGTGACACAAGACGCAAGCACAGACAAAATGGCTACCATGAGTAAAAAGCAGTGTATAATCTCTTCTTGGAGGTTGTAGTATGACATCTCGGCAAAAGACTGGAGAGCTGCCCAAAGTGTCTGATCTTGCAGAGGCTACTTGCTGGTCATGGTCTTACCCATCAAGTTTTTTTTTTTTTTTGGGGGGGGGTGGGGAGGTGGTGAGGGTGGTGGTAAGGGATATGGGATGGGGTAGGGGAAATTGAAAGAACAACAACTACTACTTGATGACCATCTTTGACAAAAGGTGTGCAGTTTGTATTACAGGTGCATCTGAAACATGCGTAGGGTTGTTCGGTCAATGTTCGAGGCTAACAGAAGAACACCCTCATGCTGTTCCCTAGTGTTCCATTATGATAGAAACAGGTTTGCCACTCGTCAGATTGTAGGATGTGGACTAGGTATTCACAAAATATCTCTGGCAAGTTTGTGTTTGAGCTCAATCTAGTTGTGCTTCACCATCAAGTCACTCACACACACAAATGCTGAATCACCCATTCGGGCATTACAAAAGTATTTCCCCAAATTGACTGATTGAGTGGGAATTTGGACCAGGACTGCCAAACTTTGCAATAGGCAAGTGCCTTTAAATGCTAATACTTGCCCAACAGAGTGTTAGTTGCCCTTAGCCTTAGCAGATGGGCCAGTGGGTCTGTAGCATCCTGTACATTTTTTTTTTTAAAATTTATTCATTTATTTATTTATTCATTTTTATTTATTTTATTTTATTTTATTTATTTATTTATTTATATAGATATACATATATATATATATATATATATATATATATATATATATATATTTTTTTTTTTTTTTTTTTTTTTTTTTTTTTTTTGGGGGGGGGGGGGGGGACTTCTTGCAATCATTTCATGATATTCCCAGACCTGAACTGCTGAGAGTCTTTGCTACCTTTACCCCTTCAGGGTTGTCCATGAGGAAAACACAATTCATGGCAATCATGGTGCAGAAAGCATGGATGTCTAATAGAACATCCACAGCACTGTCACTTTTCCACAGGTACAAACAACCAAGGCTTACGTGACTAATCCACGTTTTCTCCTATATGCATTATCACCCGTCCTTGATGTGTAAGAGTGTCGGAGAGCCTCCCAGTTCGTTTTAATTCATTAATTAGGAAGAAGTATATAATGCGTCCCTTTTCTGTGACAGCATACGTAAGCCATATGCAGGCATTATTCAACACTTCCTTTCATGCAAGGTTGAGGGACGAATTATGATTACATATTAATACGACGCTGTAACTCTGATTAGACTTGCCAATGAATGTGAGGAGATTGTATTGAGATTGTGATTGAAGGTTTCTTTATTACGTTTAGGAAGTCAAACTGTGGTGCCAGTCTTTGTACATTCATACGTCTTTGCGCATACATCGGTCGATCCTCTTGCATTGTGTAAACACACATTTTCAACAGATTTTACCTTTTTCTTTAAAACCTGAAATTAAGAATGATATGTATCATTCACATCAAATTATTGTAGTCTGTTGGGAAAAGAGCAGGTATGACTGTTTTTAAAAAGGGGATGGGGAGGGGGTTGTTGCTGGATTATCAAGCAAAGACGTAGATACAAGCTGTACACCATTTTCCATGTGAGAATCGAGGATATGACATCATGGCCCCTCCCATTGTGAGTGTATTCGGCGAAATCAAATGAAACTTTCATATTTCATAAATGGCTTATTTCAGGTCTGATTTTGATTGACTCTTTACCATTTCGCGTGTCTGATTTCAACCTAATTATGATGAACAGTCAAGTTTAACATGATGTGGAATGGCACTGTCTTTGACATGGCATTAAAGGGGAAGGCTAGTAACTGATCAGTGGGAATCAGTGGAAATGCTGGGAGATGATTGTTCCAATCCTTATGGGATTCATTCAAGAGTTCATTGTATATCTATTGTTGTGTGAAAATGATTTGCTTCAGAACGGTCTCATATTCAAGTAATGTGCAGATTAATGCTCCGTCACTGACCAGGGACGCTAACCTGGAAGCATTAAACTGCACATTACTTGAATATGAGACCATTCTGACGCAAATCATTTCCACACAACAATAGATATACAATGAACTCTTGAATGAATCCCATAAGGATTGGAACAATCATCTCCAAGCATTTCCACTGATTCCCACTGATCAGTTACTAGCCTTCCCCTTTAACCAATGGGAAAATGATGCAAAGGAATTATTTCGCTGTGTGAAATACTGCTCACTCTAAAAAGGGAAACTTCTCTGAGGCTTTAGCCCTTTTTACACTTGTGTTTCTTAACCCCGCACTTTCTCTGACCCAGGACTATCGTTAGTCCCGTACCAATTTTTTCAGCTTTTTGCACTCGCCAATAAGTCCCGTACTAAGCTCTTGTCCGGGGCTAAGGAGAAAATTGACCTTTTTACTCTCGTTTTTCTTAGTCCCGTACTTTCCAAACCATATTAATATTCATGATTACGCTGTGCACTGTACACGTACATGCACGCACTGGCAGCACTTGATTACCTCGTTTCTGATTGGTCAGTGGGGGGTCGGACTTCGTCCTGTCGCTTAGCCCAGGATTATTTTTTCGTTCTGTTTACACTCGCTTGCTTGGCACTGCAATTGCGGTGCTAACCCTGCTATTTTGCAGGGCCAGATAGTACGGTACTATTGGTGGGGCTAGCCCACTTTTGCAAAAACAAGTGTAAACAGAAAGTGGGCTAAGGAAAGTCCGGTACCAACGGTGGGGCTAAGGCCCCCCCTTAGCTCCACCGTTGGTACGGGACTAAGCAAAAATTTGCAAGTGTAAAAAGCGCTTTTATCATAATGTCTGCTCTACTTTCAGCTGAGGGTATATATAAGGGTTTTATTGGACGGGAGCTTATCCCCCAGACAAAACCTGGAAGGGTTCAAAGGATCATTGATTGCAATTTAAAGTCACCGAATGCCTCTTTTCTATCTCTGTCTCTCTCTTTCTCTTTTCCTGTCTCTCTTTCTCTTTCTCTCTTTTTCGCTTTCTCGCTTTCCCCCCATTCGCTTGCTTTGTTGATATTGTATAAGAGTTTGACTGATAAGTTCTGTGATGTGAGGTGTAACACCTCAGGATTATGGATTATGTGTATGTCGGTTTGATGGGGGGGGGGGGGGGGGGTAGGGGGAATGGGGTAGGGGGAGACCCTTTATGCATCTTCATGCATTTGATCGTATGTAGAGAGAACTTTGTGTGAGCAGATTCAAGATCAGATGTAAACGAACACGTGGCAGCTTGCTCTGTCGCGGGATAAAGTGCATTTACATCTATGTCTGTATATTTGTTGGCATGATATGTTTATATGGATTGTGTTGGATATGTTAAGATATTTAGTCAGAACCTTTATATGCAAGGTTGGAGGGGATTACTACAGCTGAACACTTGTATCATGTTTATAGATTTTTTTTTTAAAAGATGGTTAGTTGTTGAGATTTTAAGCCCCATTAAAAGAGAAGACAGATAATAAAGGCTCATTTAATAGTCATACAGGGAAGGATTTATAAGCCAGAATAATCTCAGTTAGTATGTAGAAAATAATACTTTTTCCTATTAATCAAAGGCTCATCTTCAGTCCTTCCCCTTAATAAAAAGCCACAAAAAGAAGAGAAAAGAAAACAAACCATGAGAAGCCGCTTCCCGTAAGAAAGCAAACTTAGAAAACAACACTACTTGCAAAATTCTGCCAGGAACATATTTACCTCTTGCGTTAACCGCAGTCCGCCTTGCATCCAGAGCAGTCACCATGCATAGTACTGCCTGCCCGTTATGTACGCTCTATCTTGCATTCTTGTAAAGACAAACCCAAACAACAACAGTGAAGAGCTCCGAGTCTGAATGCGAAGACTATGTGTGCCTACCTTTGTAATGAATATGTGAAGAGAGAGGAATGGACGGTGAGAGTAGAAAACACATTTTGAGAAATGACGAAACGTCCCAAGCCCCCCTCATCCCATTGTTGCAACGACAGCCAGTATTGATCTGTTTGCAAGCGGCACTAGTGAAATTTACACTACAAGAAGGAAGGGAAGGGGGTAGGGGTGGAGTAGGGTTGGGGGGGGGGGAGGCTGAAGAAGAGAAGAGGGGGAAAAGATGGGACAGTGCCGAAGCTTTTATCTTCTCTCTCGAGCGTCTGAGGGTGCGCCATGTTCAGCGATTTGAATAGAAGCAGGGGATAGTGAGACAATAGGGAGGGGGAAAGAGAAGTGATGAATAGGAGTGAACAAGAGTTTCTGTGTGTTCCCCTTCAGAACTTGAGTCTCAAGTAGGGCTTCTTGGAGTTTGGCGGGAACACTCTGAATATTTAGTCTCACTCCCAGCCTGGCACTGTTGTTCTTTAAAGTTTGAAAAAGAAAAGAAAAGAAAGAAATCAGTTTTGTGATCAGTGAAAGTATTGTTCTGTGGAGTTTAGAAGGAAAGAAAGAAAATATATCAGTACCGGGATTTAGGTAAGTACTAACTTCCATACAAAAGTGGTTGTAAATCATAAAAGTGGGAAAGTGTACCATAATAGCATTCCTTGAATCAATGTTTGAAACAAGAGTGGCACACATTCATAAAAGTTGCTGATAGTCGTGACAATTATGATCATGATGAGACCAATTTCTCTCAGAGTATTTTCCTCACTTGATATTGTACAAGTACCATCAAACCTGTCTTAGCAACCACCTGTCTACAGCAGCCACCTGCCATATAAGACCACTAAAAACAAGACCACTAAAAGCAATTTTCCCTCAGAGAGAAAAACTCATGTTAAAGAACCTGTCTATAATGGCCACCTGTCTATTAATGACCACTTTTTTCATCTCCCTTGGATGGCCACTATAGACAGGTTTGACTGTATTTCCTCCCATGTACTGCAATCAGGAGGCAAATACTCTGTAAGGTTTGTTTGTTTTTGTTTTTTTTTCTGCGACCATTTGAGAATTTTTGGATGTTTTTGCCATCAACAGGGATCAGAGAATTCCAGAGTATTGCAATATCGATGACGTCAGGCCACCAAGATGCAGAAATATGCTCTCTTCTCTTTTAGTCCTTTTCACCTGGAATCTCATTCTCTACATTCCAGGATGATGTTATGGAATCAACCACAAATGACGACATATCTCTGCTTGCTGCGAAGATAAGAAGAAAGAAAGAAAGAAACCAAATGTCAAATGGATTTTTGAAATGAATTGCTCCCCTGATAATGATGAAAATGGTCCGAGTGTCACCCCTGTTCATTTCAAAATTGGACAGCGGCAGCTCCACCGTGCGACGCAAGAATCACTTTCAAAATCAATCCATCTGGCGTGGAGAATGCTTCTGGTAATTGCGCATCCGTCACAAATGTAACATTAACACCGGCGAGTCCCAGGTATTGCTTGAAGCATTCCTTTCCGTAATATTGAAAAATCATGTTTTTTTCCCCCTCTTTTACTCGCTAGAAAAAAAAAAGAATAATAAATTCATGGATGCATACATCCCATTTGCATCCAAGGTAGAAATGGAATAAATGTGATTGAATTGTGGGTCGCCATGGGAACGAGAGGGGGGGGGGGATCCGTACAATCGTGGGATGCGATGCCGCCGAGTGGACACAAAAACAATTTCGGAGTGGGATGAGGCGTATCTCCCAAGAGGTGGAGTGTACTTTTCGCAATTTATATGTATAAATATCTGGCCTTCTCCTATTGCGCTGTTGGATATAAATAGAGCTGCGTGCGGTTGAGTGGGGTAGCTCTGCGTGCTGGGGGCCCCCCGAAATTGTGAATATTTTATCGCGGTCGGCAGGAATTTCAGAGCCCCGTCTCACTGAAGAGGAAGTTTCATCCGGGCATTGATAATCTCCTGTGCACAGTTAAGTGACAGTATGATGCGTATTTCCAGTATAGATATTGAAAATGTATGAATTTTAAGTGGATGGTGCCTACCTCTCCCTCATCCCATATAATTTTTTTTCCTCTTTTCTCTCTCTTTTTTTTTTCATTCTGATTACTATAGCCATATACCTGGTAAAATGATATTGCTATCAATCATTTGGAGGAGTAGTCTATATTTTATTGGACATTGAATATGAATAGACTATGCTGTATATAGGCTTTGTTATTAGTCATGTGCGTCATACTGTATTTGACAAGTAATGGAATGAGGAATGATATGACTCCAACTAAAGAGAATTATTTCTGTATTTGGCCTATTATTCTCCAATACGTGCACATTTTATGATACAAAATAGTTGTGATCTCTTGAGATCTTCGAAAGTTTTTTGTTGAATAGAATATCAAATTTTACTGTGGCTTGACTTTCAACAAATAGGGAATTTAGTGCTTTGGAAGTGTGTTTGATTTCAGACATGTCATGCTTCATTAGTGTTCAATAGGGCCCCAGAGTGTATAGATCAATGGAAATATGGCATTGACATTACTCATTTCCTGGTTAGAACATCTTTGTCAAAATAAACAAGGTTTCACATCGTTCAACACATGTAATGTCAAAAGTATAGTAGAATGATATTAGTATACCACTGATTTGAAGTGACTTGAACGTGAAACAGATAAATGCCATTTTCAGAGTGACAAGTGAGGTCCTCATCACATGATATAGAAAAATCAAATCTTTTCAATAAACTGCACAAGCTGCATAACAAGAAATGTTATTCAGGATGTTCTAAAGATTATCACATTTTATTTATTCCTTTGTTTTTCATCAGCTTCAACCTCAAATTTCTCATGGTGGTAAAAATGGATAAATCGACTCTTGCATTTAAAGTCTGATATGTGTGTATATATAGGGGGTATATAGTGATACTTAAAAAAAAAATTGTAGGTTGGAAAATGACAAACTGCCCTCTCTTGTTGGGAAAGAAGAAGGCAGACAGTTGCATGAGCTTTGATGAAACTATGTGTGTATGTTTCTTCCTGCTGAGCATGTCACCACCTGCTGAGTTTAGAACATTTGAGATTGACAAGTAATGCCCCTTTATTACTATGCCACATTTCATTTGCAGGAGAATAGATCGTGAGCTGCACAATGGCCAGCCCGTCACAGACAATGTTCCCGTAGATCGTACGTTGACATTTCATGAAGAATTTATGCATTGCATTTCAAGCGCGCTTCGACTCCAAGTGGTCAATTTTCTTTCTTTCCAGCATTTCTTGCCGTGATCTGGCTGCGATCATCAGTGGAATTGGAGATGATCTTGCATGCTAAGTGTTAAAAAGTATTACTGCCAAACACTGAATGTTGACTTCAGGATGATAATAAACAATTATATGTTGTGACTATTTGCTGGCCAGAGATGTTAAAGGTAGAAAATAAATTCAGGAAAGTGGACATTTTGATTGATGGACGATTTAGCCACCTTTGCAAATGCAATAGTAAAATGTATGTAAATAATGGAATTCTGCTGAAAGGAAATTCAGTTCACTCTGGCTTTTACCATTTACCCAACTAGAGAAAATCATGTAATTCAGAACATGAAAGTTCATTAAATATGACATCACCTCACTCTTGTTCCTTTGAAGCTGCCCTTTGCCCTGTGATCACTGATCAGTTAGTGATTGTTTTCTTTTAATGATCTTGGTGTGATGCTTATGTAAAATATTGATCCGTTTATCTGTTAGAACTTGACGCATCAATTCAGTTCTTGTGTCAGCATGTGGGTGTATTTATGTGTGTGTGTGTGAGTGTGTGCATATGTGAAAGGGATGATATGAACATTCTCACGATTTGAGTGAAGGAAATGCGCTGTACTTTGTTTTTCTATTACCTATCTCTTGTACTGTACCTCACAAAGTACTCTGTTTATGTCTGTCCCTGTCTGTTTTCTCAAGAACAATTTATCCAATAATTTGCTTCTGGGAAAATCATTGTACAGTATAGAAGCTTCTCTCTCTCCCCCATATCCATTTACACTGCCTTTTTCCACATTTCTACTCCCCCCCCCTTTTTTTTTCAGTCAGAGCAAAATCTAATGACCATGAAATAGACTTCAAGTAGTTGAAAAGGGATCATGTTATTTGGTTTGTATATCTGTGTATGCTTTCTGCGATGCTGTCGCACCATTTCAGGAAATAACCAGCGGAAGTATGGCGAGTCACAATGGCGTGCCACACCTGCTGTGCTTGGGCTAGAGATTTGAAACGGCAATGTTTGGTTTTCAGATGCATGAATTTTATGCCGTTGTCGTTTGATAGGTGTGTGCGTGTGTGTTTACATGTGTTTGTGTTCATGTGGCGGTGAGTAGCTCATTCAGTAGCCATTGCTAGTGAAATTTTAAAATCTTACGTGTAGCGTGGCCTTTTCATGCTGCCGGGGAATTGATACGGGATGATTTATCGATACAGAAATGCCAATAAATCTTGACTGTGTAGAGGTATAAAGTAAAAAATGATGAATTACTCCCCCTCACATTGTGGGTAATTGAGTTTTGCTTTACGGGAATCCCTCCGATCGGAATTATGGTGGGATCGTAGCCATTAATCCTGCCGACTAAATTTGCCGTGGCATGGATTCCATGGCGGATAGCATCCGCCTGCCCCAGTTTCATGGGGGGAAGGGAGAGCAAAGACTCTATTTCTGGTCAGCGATGGCTCACGGTTGGAGGGCCCCCAGGGGGACTTTAGGAGATTAACAGGTTGGCCGAAATGAGCAGGTTTCTGGCATAATCGTTATTTTGATTTCGAGAAGTAAGCCCAGGTTTGCCTGTCATGCTATTGGCTGTTGATTTATCTATGTAAACAGCCATCTGGATCAAATCGGAGAAGTATTGGTAAAAATTACAGATCGTATGTCCTCATCCCAGTCAACAACATTATGCAACCTTCATCTCTCCAGGACCCTCTTTTCTTTCCCTCCCTTTCCCTCCCCTCCCCCTTTCCCCCTCCCCTCCCATCCCCTCCCCTACCTTCCCTACCCCTACCTTCCTTACCCTAGGCCCCCCTTTTCTTTTCTCCCACCCATGTTCTGACTTTCATGCCAATTTGTGTGGCAGTGAGATTAGGAAGTAAGCAGGCATTTCACCCGCAAAAATGTCACACTATGCCCAACAGGTTGATTGCAGTATGACTCATGTTAATTCATGATTCAAAGTGCTACAGTGTTAATTCCTGTACACCCCCCACCCCCTGATAATCTTAAATTACAGGATTTTAAAAAAATCATTAGTGTGTGAGTTGTTGATTTTGATGCCATGCGTTGATTCTTTTTTTCTTTCCATATTTAAGGCATTTCTTTTATAGACTACTGTACGAGCTGAAATTTTCGCGATGGTTTTATTTTCGCGAATTTCGCGGATCGCCTTCGAACCGCGAAAATAATGCGCAATCGTACAGTATATCTCTTTTTGATGCTGTTTTAAATTATGTTATGATTCTTGAGTCATTTTTTGCTGCATGGCTGGTTTCTTAGAAATGATACAGTGAATGAATCATGGGAAATGAATTATCCATTACATGATCATCAATTCCTGTACATCACCACTGTTTTTAATAGAAAAAGCAAAACTCAATCACACACACACACACACACACACGCACACACACACACATACTCACACCCAGCAATGTGTGTGTGTGTGTGTTTATCTATGTACCTTTACCAAGCTAGAAATATTATCTGTATGTCGTAATACCTTTCTAATTATCTTGTTCTTCTATTGCTTTTCCTATCTTTGTCACACACCTTGAAATATATACAATACAGAGAGAGAGAGATAGAGATATATGTAAACAATATCTCACATCATTACATCTTCTTTAGATGCTGAATGAGGCAAAAGGGTTATTCATTTTATAGTTTTGTATCCAGGCCCTCCTCTGTGTAGCCAACTACCATCAGCCATTACTGTTTCTTTTTGACACGTCAGAGTGATCTTGCATGGCATTAATTGCATTTCATATACACAAGAGGAAATACTCATCATAGCAGGTTGTTTTCAGTGCGGAATTAAATTGGCTAGGAGTGTGTTGTAGGATGAGTTGATGGAGTGGGGGGGGGACAAGAAGAAAAAGAGGAGAGATACGTGAAACTCTGACTGTGATGTAAACTAAAGCGAAACGCAAATATTTTCTCTGAAAATATCAACCATGGGGGAAATATGTGGTGGAAAGTTTCCAGACTGGCTAGCTGTGTTGACCCGGTAGCAGGAGTGCTAATATTTGAGTGTGATCTCTCCACGCTGATTGTACTGGGAGCCTCATACTGGTGATTGTGGTAGGGGTTAGTGAGGGTGGGAGTGTAGTAAGATTCTGGGAATGGAAGGGGGGGGAGAGGGATTGCCTATGTGAGAACTGTGACTAGACTGTAGAATGGGAAAATCCTGCAGAAATTGATTTATGTTCGGATAATGGCCGAGTTGCAATGCTTGTATTGTGGCGTGTGAAGCCAAGTAAGAAGGCGAACAATAGGCCCTGGTCTGGGCGCTATGAAAAAGGAAAAGAGGGATGTGTTTGCCTAGTTGTGAGTCGTAGCCCAGTAGTAGTTTTTCCTCCCTGCACAAAAGCCTGCCTATTATTGCTCCTGCACTGGGATTGTGTGAGCAGTTTCTCGCTGTGCGAGACTGAAAGCAGTGTTTCCGAGCCGTGCAGGCCAAACGTTAGCAGGTGGTGCTGGATATTGTTGTGGGGCTGGCATCACAGCAGCCAGCGTAGCCGCAAAGCCTTGCCTTGGTTCCGCACTGCGAGCATGTCACACTCGGGCGCCCGTCTTATGAGAAAATCTAGCAGGCGGGAGAATCTCTGACTACCGCGATTTCACATACACGAGTCTCCGAATGTCCTCACTCCCCCCCAAACTCTCGGTCTCGCAAGACTCGACGCATAAACAAGGGAGTATCGTGTGTTAGCAGCAACCGAAGGGATTGATTTAATTGTTTGCTCCGTACGACACTTATAACCTGCCCTGGGCCCAATCACTGTGTCATTGAGGTCGAGTGAGTCTAGATGACTGCTTTATTAATTGGGATTTTTTCAAGCTGGAGATCGGACGACGTGCGCTAACCTCGTAGGCCGCAGCAGAGAGAGCAGAGTGATTTTGAGTGGCTGGATAAAGTGTTGCCAGACTCATTGCTCACTGATTTTCTTCCTTTTTTTTTTCCGCTGGTCATCATTGGCTACTACATTCTGACCTACTCATCAGACCACGTTCTCTGAGTGAACGGTCATCGGCGGAATCTGAAGACTCATGTATATAGGCATAAGACAGGGGGCGCAAGAGAGTAAATTTTCTGGATAGGCCCCTCCTCTCTCTCGCTCTCTCCCTCCCTCGCTCCTTCTCTCTCTCTCTCTCTACTACGGAGCATATTTGGAAAGTGTGTGGAAAGTGGCGCTGGCGTTGACGCAAGGGCTAGTGTCGGCACACATTATCCCGTGCCCCTGCCTATTCAGAGGTGCAGGTGTTTGGGAGACAGATTACAGTGAGCCGTCCTTGAGGTGCTAGCACCCATTGTCTACCTGGTTTTGTCGTCACTGCGCCTGCCCTATTCTTCTCTTCTCCCTGCTCCTCGCCGCTGCCCTCTCGTCTCTCCCTCTCCGGCTTGGATCACAAGACTCCGGAGCATCGCGGCTTGAGACACCACCATGGACTTTGCCAGTGCCGCTGCATTGCAAGCCGCCACCCCTATGTCTATGGTTCCACACCCGCTAACTCTTGGACATACCGGAACCGTACCTGTCACCGTCCCCCTCACCGTCCCCATCATCCCCAACCCCCAGCTCAGCTTCCCCATCGCCGGCTTCTCATCTCGCAAGCGCACCCTGGTGAGTCTTTCCCCCTGCCCCTCTCGACGACGAGCGGTGGGCAGAGAAAAATGTTGTATGTAGCCGTGTGCAGTCAAGTCTTAACCCCCCCATGCGTGCATTCTGAGTGTCTTTGGGTCAGTACAGCGTAAGGCTGAGCTCTATGAATTGACGTGTAGTGGCCAGACCCCATTGACTGTACTTACCCAACCATTTCCCGTTAATAGATCTTTTCCAGTGGTATGAGATTTCCAGTGCATGACTAGTAGTCCCACC
Source organism: Diadema antillarum (assembly GCF_040938485.1). NCBI lineage: Eukaryota > Metazoa > Echinodermata > Echinoidea > Diadematoida > Diadematidae > Diadema > Diadema antillarum. The sequence goes on along the minus strand of NW_027272151.1, from coordinate 46,601 downwards.
ACATTGTGAATCTCCAGCAGCGCAGGGGTGATAATTGTGTAAAGCTACCCATTGTGTGTTAAATAGCAAGGGACAGCATGACTTTCTCCCCCCTTTTTTTTTCTTCTTGTTTTCAGAACACAAGAAGTTTGTTTCAGTCCATGCACTGGGTGTAAAACTAGTTATAGCCATGCATTCCAACTCCCATCCTTTCACCCATACTCTTCCACAGTCCCTCCTTAATGTACCTTCCTCCTCATTTTATACACACACAATGTACCATGCGATCACATGATACCACACATAGTACATTAGCAGACCACATTGTATGTAGCCTTTGCTCTCCCCCACCCCCCCACCCACCTGTGAATCTCCATCTGTAAATCAGCTCTTCATCAAAATGTGCAACTCATAGTAGAATAAGCCACCGTAGGCATAAGGGGATAGGGGGTATGAGCTGGGAGTGTAAGTGTGTGTAACATATACTGTACATGTAGCTGTTATAGAAAGTGTATCTCATCAACAATGTTCATGTTTTGCATGAAAGACTGGTAAACCCCATAATGTTTATCACCGTATGCTCATAGTATGCTGGACGCTGCAACCTTTCCGTATCGTACAATTCATCATTTGTGTCATAGAACTCCATTAGCGCCATGTATCAGCTCATGGTTTCGGAAAATATACGCCCTCACACGCTTGCTACTCCATACACTGAATAAATCATGCCTCGTTTCTCTGCATTGAGATGGATGCCTTCACCAAGAAGGCTCAGGAGCCTGCTTCCTGCGAAAAACAAAAACAAAAACAGAAGAGAAAAAACCATTTTGCAGAAAGTGCCGACACCATCCCGAAAGTGCTTTTATGCATACCAAAACATGCGCCTGCTATCGTGACAAATAGAAAATTGCGTTGAAAATCCGAAGAGGGGGATGGGAGGGTAGGGGATTATTTGTCTTTCCATTTGTTTTCAAGTTTTGTCATGTCTTGTGCTGTCTTTTCACTGTCTCTTTGCGTAGATAAAATCTACGCCAGCTGTTTGGGACAGGTGACTTTGGGCGTAATACTCATACGTAGGGGCGCCCAACGCTTTGGTATGAGGCAGTTATGTAAGCTACAGGTCAATGCTGCATAGGCTGCTTGGTGCGGAGATCGCTGGCATAGAAAGTCAATTAATCAGCGAGTGCCATGAATAGATGATCCCACACCATCCGGCACGTTTTTGTGTCTCTTTTTTTCCCCCTCCTCCAGTGGTGGCGTCACGAACAAAATTAAAGTTAGTTTCAACCGCACTCCGCTAGGAAGCTAATCAAACTGAACTGTGGGGCTCTGAAATTTTAATGAGCTAAAGGTCGAAATGGAAAGGGAAGAAGAAAAGGATTGGGGAGAGTGTTGCCTTGCCATGACTACAAGCAAAATGCTACTGCCTAGCTCAGTAAAGCCAGCACCAAGTTTATTTTGTTTTTTGTTTTTGTTCTTGTTTTTGTTTTCCCCAAGGGAGGTGTTGTAATGTCGCTCACGTAATGGAAGGTACAGGCGAGATTTGAAAAGTGCTCATTCAGAAATGGATTGTGCAGCGTGTGTTGTTGATGCCTTATGGGGTGTTACAGGACAGAAACGGGAAAGAGGAATTGCTTAGTAGTATTAATCAAATTGCATTTCATCGGGACTGATTATTTTGTGCTTGGGACCAGCTCTCCTTTAGAATATAACATCATATTTTATTCAGTTCCCCACCCCAAGCTATGGCAGGTATATTTATATCAAGTTATTAAAGGACTGTTCTCCCCCAGCCTTTTTAGAGTGACTCCATCTTTTGATTGATATTACAACTTTCACTTTTGTCGAATTTGTCTTGTAGGAAATAAATCTTGTCTACTCTAGTCTTTATGGGAATAATGTTCAGGGGTTACAGGCACTCTTGTTTGCTGCGTTAACTGCTCCGAGAGCATTCTCTGTGTGTGTTTCAAGTGTTGCATTATTTCTTGTACAGGTCATTTCACTTTGGACTGATTCTTTTATTTGTTGAAAGGAAGTGAATAGCCAGGAAGATGCCAAGTGGCCTGTAAGGATCTGGAGAAGTCTGGCTTTCGAGTGTGCGACTATCCCTGCCCAAGTTTGGGGATGCACTTCAGTTTCCCGTTTTCATTGGGTCATGTATCAATGTTGGCTGATGGTGTTTTAATATGATTCATGCTGACTGCAGTGTGATAGTTTGTGGCAGTGGAATGATTATGTTTTCAGACTGTGGTAAAAATGATCCACCCAGAGGTTTGTTGGGGGGGGGGGGGGGATGGAATAACTGCAACAAGTGGGTAGAGATCTGTCACACAAAAACCACATCCACTGTTGATATGCTAGCTGCTTGAATGCAAGATTGGATGACGTTACGGCTGGTCATCGGATCTAAAAATGAAAGCACATTTGAGGGAAAAGCGAATTTGTTTTTGCCAAATGCTAAGTGGACTCAAAGTGAATGGCATTAGCGTTATGAGCTGTGCCAACACATCGTAAAAACAAAAGTAGAGAAGCATAGCTTCAGCACGCCGGATAACAGCTCTGGAAAGGGTGAGGGGGAAAAATGGCTGCCAGTGGAATCAGTGTACCGTTAAGTACATGCATCCAATTATGATGTTATGCAGCTGTAGCAGATCAATATCGCAGCCATTCAAAAAAAGTGGCCAGTCCTATATGAAACCACAGAATGATGGGAAGTAATTAGGAGCAGAGCCGCTGCTGCAGCACGAGGGAGAATGGAACAGAGAGGGGGTGCTTAATTACAAAATGGACGGCGATGGTTAAAAATTCATAAGTGCCCCTATTTGTTTGCCGGTTGATTAGAAATTGACTTCGGAATAAACGGGGCACAGTTACTCCCAGTCCAGCGATAATGCATGAAGCAACAGTTAGATTTAAATTCTGAGTGGCTGTAGTGTGTACAATGATAATGGCTATTGGGGAAAAGGGGGGGGGGGGTGGGAATGGGTAAGGGGAGGCATTTGTGGATGAAATGAAACCTATGAAAATTGGGGGATTGTACATCCTGTTACGAGTCCAGAAGCCTCAATGAGATGAGTTGCTGAATAGGATCGGTAGTGGTGGTGGTGTGTGGGGGGGGGGGGGGGGGGAGGAGGATGATAACTGTTTAGTATTGGTAGCGTAGTCATGCTTAGTGTGCCAGTGTGTGCTGACGTCAGTAGATTTGTCTATAGTTGGGTCTATTGGCCTCTTTCTTATTGTCAACTCACCTGGTACTAGTATACCCATACAAATGTGCACTCGGCCTGCCTCATACTTGTAGCTCTGTCTGCCTGTGTATTGATCACATAATCTGACTTTCTTGGGGGCTAATTTTTTGGTTTTGAAGGTTACTACCACCCCCCCCCCCCACACACACACACACACATACACCCCACAAATCGACAGGTGATGACATATCGTGTTGATGGTTAATGAAAAAAGCAGCAAGAATGCAAAAATATAAAAGAAACTGCTGTAGTCTGTCTCATAAAATCGTACATAGTGTACCCAGTCTGCCTTTAGTTCTTCTTGATTTTCTGCCCATTTTCAGACTGACATGCCCACTCCTGGATGCAATCCATTTCTTGTCGTTTGAAATGACCTGAAAGCATGCGGGAGAAGGAAGTACCCATTCTGCAGCTCTCTGTCACCCTAATTGTCGCCGTGCAAGCCCCCCCCCCCCCCCCCCCCTTCTCCCTCCTCCCTTGCCTGCACCTGCTTTCCCATTGACCTGCCTTGTATCTCTCTGGGCACTCATCTCTCTGGCCCCACTCAGTTTGCTTCCCATTCATCTTCATTCCCACAGTACCTCAGTACTTCCTGTCCACCCCCCTCCCCCCATCCCCCCTTCCCCATGACTTAACCCTTTTCCCTTCTGTAGCCCATCTTACTCGATACCGAGTGTCGGCAGTATTTACAGTCCTTCCCCCTTTATCCATCTCTTGTTGCGTGCTTGACTTTGCATTCATCACCGGCTATTTTTCTCTTCATTTCCACCTGTCATTCATCCTTTCGTTTCTTTAGTTTTTTTCCACCGTCATATCTGCGTCAGTCCTCATCACCACCTGCCGCATCCTATATGTCCATCTCCCTGTTCAGTCTCTGTTCTTTCATGTTTTCTGCCTCAATCCAGTGTTCCCTTTTGTGTGGCTCTTTGGAGGGATGCCTACAATGTATGTGTATTCCTTCTATCTCTCAATCTTCTTTAGATGTGTCCTATCTTCCTCTCTGTCCATGCTCCGTCTGTTTCTCTGCTTTCTTCTTTTCTGTTCAGTGACTTCATCTTGCCTTGTGGGTCAACCTTCCCATCCAGTGTCCATCTCTGTCCATCTGTTACCTTGGCATATATTTCTCTTCATTGTTTTCTTTCTCCTGAATTATATATCTCTCTTCATTGTTTTCTCTCTCCATTACATATGTTTTCTCTCATATATATTTCATTGCTTTCTTTTTATATATTTCTCCTTTACTTATACTGCAGTATCTCTCTCAATTTTTTCTCTCACCTTGGCATATATTTCTCTTCATTGTTTTCTTTCTACTTTACATATGTCCTGCTCGATTGATTTCTCTCCTGTATATATCTCTCGTTATTGTTGTCTCTCTCCATTAAAGGACAAGTTCACCTTTATAAACATAAGGATTGAGAGAATGTAGCAACATTAGTAGAACACATCATTGAAAGTTTGAGGAAAATCAGACAATCGGTTCAAAAGTTATGAATTTTTGAAGTTTTTGTGCAGTACCCGCTGGATGAGAAGACTACTGCAACGCATGAATAACTTAGATGTCACATGCGTACAACAATATAAGGAAAATATAAAGAGAATTTCACAAAATTCCATCTAGTGCTCTTTTATTATGCGAAAAAAGTGAAAATACGTTGAATTTTCTTTTACATTTTCTTTATACTGTTGTACGCATATGACTCACAAGCTGAAGTAGTCTCCTCATCCAGCGGTTCCAACACAAAAATTTAAAAAATTCATAACTTTTGCATCGATTGTCCGATTTTCCTCAAACTTTCACTGATGTGTTCTACTGATATTGTTGCATTTTCTCAATCCTTATGTTTATGAAGGTGAACTTGTCCTTTAACGATATTTCTCTTCATCACTTTCTATCTCCTTTACACATATTTCCTTCCATTTTTCTCTCTCCTATATATATCTTTTTATTGTTATATGAGTGAACTCTCTTCTCTTCATCTATCTCTCTCTCTTTCGATCTCCATCATATAACTCTTCTTCCTCCGAACCAAATTACCATGATTTGGATGCGGAGGGAGCTGATCACCAGGTCTCCCTCATTGTTGGCCAATCAAACGGGTTTCATCTCACGCAAGTACAGAGCAAGTCAATTAATAGATATCGCGGGCAGCGATCCGAAGCAATTTGCTGCAGGGCCGCAGCCCAACCGATGACACTCTCTCCTCTACCGATACCTGGTGCACAAATGTTTGTCAACCCATTAACTAATGAAACTCGCCCGGTACACATTATCAGTGCCCTTTTCTGGCACACACAAACGACAACGGCAGAGACATTGTGCATAGCAGAAAAACAAAATTAGAAAGACCAAAACCAAATAGAGGGAAAGGATGAAGAAGGGGGGGGGGGGGGGAGGGGGAGGAGAAGGGGAGGGGTGGGGGGAAGAGGTTTGGCATTAGGCATCATCTCTGCTTTTAGCGTATTGTTTGCTCTTGTTGCGTAAGACTGTAAGGGGGATTTGTTTTTTAGGGGGTCTGCTATGTTTGTTACCGCTGCCACAGTTTGAATGTTCCCTATGTGATCAGTGCGCCCCAGTAAACAGCGAGAATCCGTTGGGCAAATCTTCTCACTTGTGAGAGTTCACTCCGTTTCTATTGTGTGGAGGTGGAGATTTTAGGGAGAGTTTCAGCCAATGAAAGCTGTATCCTGCTAGATGTGCCACAGCTGCATGTGTATGTGTGTGTTTGTGTGTGTGTATGTGTGTGTTTGTTTGTGTGTGTGTGTGTGTGTGTGTGTGTGTGTGCCTTTTTAGAGAGTATTCTTATTGGCTTCAAGGTGATTGTTTAGTGGCAGAGGGGAATAAGGTCAAAATGGTTAAGCCGATGTTAAAATGGCCAGAGTAACTGTATATGGTGAATTCTAATGAGCTGTGGTCTTGCTTTACAATGCCTTATGGGGGAGATTTTCTTCATGAATAACAGTGGCCTCAGGTTTTTCTGTTTAGAGTTCCTGTATGCAGAATGACTTGCTGTGTACCAATTACAGTGTTTATTGTTCAAGGTGAACGATGGCAGCATAAGATAGTGATGCAGCAGATCCTGAAGAAAAAATGCTTTAAAAAGGGAAGAGAGAAATGTCATTACAACAAATATGATATCAGTGGTCATTGGGCAACGAAGGAGGGAATATGTTTGCAACAAGCAAAGAGCTGTAATTCAGAAACCAATTGCAGCTTGGTCATGTTTTAAGCAGCAGACTTGTAACATATAGCCACTCATCGTTTCCCAATTTTTCTTTCCAAACCTGAACGAGTAAACTAGTTCATAGGCATATATGTTTCTCAGTCACCTTCCCAAAGTTGTCCTAAAATTTTGACCAAAGATTGTGAAAGCTTAGAGTAACTGTCTATCCCCTTCTTTTCCTTTTTCAATGTGTTTGAGTTCAGTTAACTATTGCTGGCCATCAGCAAGTACCTCCTTCGCTCAATGTTTTACCCCCTTTTTTAATGTACTAAGAGCGGGAAGGGGTGCACATATACCCCCCATGGTGGCTGACGGGGGTGCTTCAGGCCATGAAGATGAGTGTATATACACTGACCCATCACAGGTGACACCAATGGAAGTAGCTGTCTGACAGTCGCACAGACACCTGCCATTAGTGGATTGCGTGCCGATCATGTGAGGATGCCAAAGCTTAGCCTCTCTTTCAGGCTGAGATGTTATTTTTTTTATTTCTCTTTCTTGAATGTGTATCCTGGAATATACATTAGTTTACTCCCACAGACTACTGTAAGTCGAGGAAAGGAAGACAAGAATCCAATGCAATGGCAAAATACAATAAACGTATCTTTCCATTCTGTATGTAATCATATAGGCTTAATTTCTTTCAAACTATAGGCATGTGGACTAGGGTGGATATATCTTTTTTTTTATCTATTTTCGTGAAAAATGAATAATCTTTGAAATTTGAATATCATTATGTCTTTCTTGTAATTGTGGAAATTATCTTCTTCAGATCTTGCACTCAAGTGATCAGAGTGGAAAGATTTTCTCTGATCATCATGAGAGATGGACATCCCTTGTTTTTACCAATTCTCCTAAATTCTTCCCCAAAATGATGATGAGTGATGACATGTAAAAGCGTGCCTCTGAGCATAAGCATTGGAAGTAACTCTGCGTAATCATGAAATGCAGACCAGTCCAAAGTACACTTCAGTCAAGTTTTGACTCAAATGGATGGTTGGGGCTGATGTTTCAGTTGTCCTTCCCACTTGCCCTTCATGCTGCCAAAATCATGTCACATGTCACTTGTAGTTGTTTTAAAAAAAAAAAACAAAACAACGTTATGTTTCTCATGAACACTGATGCAAGAATTTGGAAATGCAATCTGCATTTTAATCATTTGTAAAAGTACCCGATGGTTTTTTCCTGAAATACCTCTTTGTGAGCATGTATGTCCTGTCGCCGTAATGGAGAGCTAATGACTGTTATTTCCAAAGAGTTGAACTTAAATTTTAAAAAAAAAATCGCAATCACTGCTACATTGTGCATGGAGTTGTTGGGAAGTTCAATCATCCTGAACATGTCTTAGGTCTGCAAAGAATACCTTTTATTTGACAGAGTATGCTAATTCAACCTCTAAACTACCCCTTGGCTTCCTATCTGGTTAGCAAAAAGCTACGTGAAAATGTTGAAATACATCCCTCACCTTTCCATTCCTTTTTTTCTCTCCAAGTTTAGATACGATATTAAAGTGGTTATCTTGTTCAACACTCGCTTATAGCGAGGTACGCATACGTGATTCTGCATTAGAGATGGATACGAAAAAAAAAGTCGCGGAAGCAATGTGGACCAATAACCATTGTCAGGTTGGAAATTGAATGTGACAATATGTCAGTGTGTGTTTGTATCAGCCTGGTTGTGTGCTTTTCCCCCCTTTGAGATATGTTATTGTATGGGGCGCTCAAAGGCCTCTGTAGGGAAGAAGGTTAGAGCAAGAAAGACCTCTGCGTGTAATTTTGATCGAGCTTCTTGCTGCAGTTCAGTGCAGAAGAAGTAAACACACAGCCCTTGATAGGACACTGGCCTTTTTCTTAATTCAAGTAAAAATAAGAAATATTGTAGTCGGTCAAAGCAGTGAGAAACGGAATGATTTAAGACTAATTTCATTGAGGAGTGGAGAATTAAAAGGAGATTAGAAACTGCGTCATCTGTTATTGCAAGTATTTGTGTGATTCCTTTCTCCCTCTCTCTCTCCCCAATAACCTTTGTTTGCTAAGGTCACCAGGATTAAACGGAGCTCTGTACTCCGTACGGCTAGGTCTGCCTTTGTGCGTCAGGGAGCGTGGCGCCTCTATTATGGCAACAATTCTGTGGCGGGGCGAAATTTGAATGGGCCCAAGGATACAGGCCTCGTGTAGAACTTTCTGGTCCCACTGTGTCAGGCCCAAGACTTGGGACTGTCTCGCTGTGCGCGTCACCTCGGAGGAATTCTAACAGGTTGCACCATGTGACTTGTGGATTATCCCAGTCCGGCGCACAAATGATATCTTATGAGTCCAAAAAAGAATTTATTGAGGGGGCTTCCTCTTTCGAGTTTGAGTCTATGTGATGTACAAGAATAACATGTTACACAAAGTTTCTTTTCTTCATTTTTGTATCAAAGTGAATGGCATTGTGTTTGTGTGTGGTGGTGGTGGGGGGGGGGGGGGGCTGTTTCTGTCTAGTTTGTAGGTTCTGTTAGCAGTATATAGTGTCTATGTTCACATTATGTTCAGATGCATTATATGTGCATGAAGTGAAATAGATGGATGTGAATGGATGAATTAGATCTAGAAACCTTGTTCTCGGAAACTGAGCTTCAACTCGTTAAATACAGGGGAAATTTCTCTTCTTGGCTGGGCTATGAGACTCTGTACCAGAATAGCAGTACAAGCTGTATATTAAGGTTTATGGTGCATCGGACATTATAATGCGATGAAATCAGTACTGTTGTCAGGAGTGGACGATCATGCTTGTGTACAAACATGGGTGCAAGTTTGTTTGCGTATGAGTGCTTATTTTCGGGGAATCTTATGAAGAGTTTTAGTATTTATTGTGTAGTAATTTTCAGATTTCTTCAGGTGTACACTTAATCATGCATGGTCATCTCTGTGACTAGATTAATATTCTGTGTAGGGTCTTTCAAAAGATGTTACTTGATTTTCCCATGATTCGGACTAACCATGACACTCCTGTTTACACACTCTAGATGGAACAGGCTTTGAATCTATCAAGTAATCACCATGGTTTGAGACGAAAGCATACCACCCTTGAATGCAAAATGGCCTTCCTGAAATCATTTTGTGGTGTTTGAGTCATTGATTGCGTCTTTTTGTCTGTATTAACACTTTATGTGCCACATCATTCTGAGGTTACAACACAAGAGCACTTCTGGAAAACATTCTGTTTTTCTGAAATCATTTTAAATCCTTTAATCAAAGCGTTTATGATAGAAATGCACTACCGCAAAGTTGTACTAAGGGGAAAATTGCATGGTATGCTCTGGTGCAAATTTCATGAAAAGTTATGGCTATGTTGCTTTCAATTTACTAAGGATATTGTGATCTATCTATTGGTTTATGCGCGGTTGTACATCAGAGCAAAATATGCAAAGCTGGCAAGCCATCAACTGAGGCTTGCATGCAAACGTGGCACACAAAGAATTAATAACTATATGGAAAAAAAAAGGAAAAAGAAGAATTTTTCCTCACTTTGGGAGAACGATGGTTCACGATGATTGCTTTGATGGGTTCAGTCGCAATGAGATGCCTGTAGCGGCAGTGAATGCATATATCGTGAAGGCGTGGAATGTGATTGCCGAAGAGGTTTGCAATCTAATTACTGAGAATGTCAGTCAGAAGTCCGCCTGGTCAAGGCTCCCGAAGAATAAATTATGATTTAGATATTTTTTTTCCTGTTAGATGCAGCTTTCTATTTATAAATCTCTCTATATCACAGCGTTAGGATGGAGAAATGCGCAGGTATATGTGTCTAAGAATAGTGATATGGCAGGTATGTCGTACAGATTTTTTTCATTGTCTTTTATTGAGATGTATTTCTGCCTCCGCTCTCTCTCTCTAGTGTGCTTGGATACACGAGAGAGTGAGGGTGGCTGTTAGAGATTGGTGTAGGTGATTGGTTTACCCCCGTAGCATGGCCTCAGTTTGGAAGATGACCAACTGTTATGTAAGCATCGAATGTGGTTAATTAAAATTGCAGGAATACGAGACTTGGGGGTTGCTAGTCTCCCCAATCCAGACCCTGCCTGTGTCAGACTCCTGCGATGTCCACTCTGAAACTGATGTTGAGCTTGTTGGGGCACTTCTTATCGAGCGATGATCGCGCCCAAGAGTGACCAGAAATATGTACTCAATCTGCAGAGTACCGTGTCAGTCGGTGGCAATGAATTGGAAGGCTCTGTTGCCATGGCGACAAAATTTGATAAGTGTGATACTGAATCGAGGCTAGGTGTGTGCTAGACCCTGGCTGAAACTGAATCTGATGTGCATGCGGCGTAGACAGTTGAAATGAGTTTGTCTGCCACCAAGACATGGCTCAACAGATGTTCCCCCGCAAAAAGACTTGTCCAATTTGAAACCAGATATTCATGTACATACAGCCAACAATGAAATATTGGCATGCCCTACCTGCGTCTCTATCCTTCATTTATATCACACAGTAAGTTACAATGTCTTACTGCTTGTTTGATTATGCACTGGTATTAAGGTGCGGAATGAAATATCTCCAGTTTCCTTCTCAACTGCAAGCACAGGCGATCCTTTCTCGTGCAAATTATGATGTTGATCACAAGAGTTTCAAAGATTCATATTGATTTGTTTGGAATGCAATTGGGAGTGCTGTGGATTTCTTGCAGTATAGGTGAAATTATGGGCTTACCCTTGTGTGGGAGATGGAATTTTTAAATTAACTCTGAGTAGTTCGCAACACTCTCTCATACTGTTGAATAGGGAAGTGAGAATTAAAGCTGCAATCAGAGCTGAATGATACACAAGTGGCACTTTCTTGACATTGACATTTTGTTTAATAGTGCGTCCGCACACTCCTGCGTAAAGCCGAGTGTAGGAATGTCTTATAAATCTTATCAATCCCAACCCTTGGAATCTTGGTGTAGAGCGTGACTTAAAAAAAAAAAAATACCATAGTGGTGGTTGGTGAGGCATGGATTGTGGGTGTGGGGAAGGGGGGAGATATGTGTTCTTTGCAGCATATGAGTACAGCTCAGCTCATTGGGATTGAGGGCTTGCTGGGGAGAAACCTGTTACGGTTTAAGATGTCAGATTGACAAAGCAAAATTCTGTGGCAGGGGAGACAAGCTCGTTTGGGGCATCAGTGGCATTCCGGGGGCCAGGGAATCAGGGCTGGGGGTGCTTCTTTCATCAGTATTGACTTAAAAGGTCTCAGGGTTTGTGATGAGCGGATTTTCAGGAGTTCAGCAATCAATTATATATATTTTTTTCCTTTAACTATCTTTTTTTAAATTTTCTCAAAAGGATAGGATTTATGATCTTAAACTTAACATGGAATCATGAAGATCATTGCTGAAAAATTGCACAGCTGTGAATAACTCTGTGTAGGTTATACAACCTGACTCTGAATCCCAGAAACCAAAGGCAATTCTTTTCCCGTCAGACAAAGTAGAGATGGATAGAAAATGCTAATGCGGCTGGATGGATGTTTTTGTCGATGCCAGTCTGTCCAGAGTGGGGTTTGTGCTGTTGTAGTTGGGGGGTCTGGATACACACAACAACGTGTACAGCAGCAGCAGCAGCCACGGGTGGTATTTACTCGGGCTGTCTCTTGAGACGTTCACATCATCCGTAGATCGTCGTCGGTCGTGAGAGATTGGTGTGTGTAGCGTTGAGAAGTGAGTGATGTCGAGTCTCGCCGCGAGGCATTCCACCTTTGGGAAAGAACCTCATATATTCAGAGTGTATGTCCCCACAGCTTGAGGGTCCGGATTTCTATTAGCTGGGGGGAGCTTGAACAACATCAGTGGAAAAATCATAGGAAAGGAACATTGTTGTCTTATACTGATATTGTATTACTGTGGAGAGCAGCAGTACAGTGTAAACACTTGCCTATGCTGCCTCCAAGACATACTTTGATATGTGTCAGTGAATTCCAGGAAGCAACACAAATAGTTTCTATTCAAATGCATTTCCCCTTCAGAAATTTTACTACCACAGAATTTTCATAAAAAAGTACCTGCAGCACATGCATGACAGATGTATGTATTGATGGTATTTGCTTACAAGAAAAGTGGAAATGATTACATTCAAACAACATGATAACAAAACAGCATGGAGATAAAGCTTCCCCGCACAATTGCTATCCGGGGAGTAAAGGACATTTCCAACATGATATTGATGTGAAAACCAACTGGCTCGGGCTCATTTATGGGAGCCTTGGGCCGAATAATCGGTGAAGCCGTCCTGTGCACCGTGGGAATGACTTATTATGGTCGTGAAAATGTAGGTCAGTGTGTCGCCTCCAGCCGAGTCGGAGCAAAAAATGTGTGGGGGAAACGCAGTCGGTAGGAGCAAGTGATCGTGCGTCCAGGAGCCACCGAAACGGTGGACTCCTCACCCAAATGGCACAATCCCATCCCATGGTAATATTCCACCGCCAGAGCATTTTGTCTTCGTGCTCACAGTTTAGTCTGTTACCCTAATGGACCATTGGAAAAAAGAACGAAAAAAAAAATCTGTACAAATCAGAGTGCCCCATCACACTTCACTAACCCATCTCCCTAGCGGTGTGAGCTAGAGGAGGTTCCTCCCGTTTCCATGGCGAAATCAGATATGGGCAAAAGTACCCGCAAATGTACAAATCTCGGAGAGTGGGTGTGTAGATTCAGTGTCCAGCGATGTAAAGGGCAAAGTGTTGAATTTTGTCAGACAAGAGGAATGAGATATAGGCACATTGTTTAGAGCGTGTAAAATCAATGCCATTCGTCCTCTCATAATGACTGATACACAGTGTGCTCCTTGTTCGCGAGTTATATGTGCAACAACGTTCTGATGATTGAGGAAGAAATTAAATTTAACAAAATCCCCCTGACCTGCTCAATTTACCAGCACTTTAATGACAATGGTCAGGGTATCATCATCCCTCCCCCCCCCCCCCTAAAAAAAAAAGAAAAAGTCAAAATCAAAATCAAAATCAAAATCAAAATCAAAACTAAGAAAGGACCAACTCATGCCAGAGTAGCATTCTCCATGGAGTGTTTAGTCATAGTTGACTATTCCCTTTGAATCTGCTGTGACTTTATCCTGTAGCCTACCATGTTCTAGGTGAGACCCATAGACCTCGCGTAGGATGCACCAGGCTCAGGCTGGCGTGGGCGGCGGGTTTGTGTACAAACACCCAAAACTCGTTGCAGTCGTGTGCGATTCACGCAAATCCCCTCCAACCAAGATGGCTATGCTGAAGGCATATATCCATGGCAACTGGTGCAGGGAGGGAAAGATGTGGTTAGCGTAAGAGGTTGTAATTTCTTGTATCACCAACACGGCACCTGAAATTCTTACTCACCAATATTTGAATTCATATCCCATGTTATGATGATGACAGCGATGGCTCTCCAAAAATTAATGGGGCTGAGGATGAGGATGATGAGTGAGATGCTCATGATAAAGACAAGTGAGATGATGATGGAGGCAGCATTGATGAAACAATGGGAATGACAAAAATGATAATGATGATGATGATGACGACGATGATGATGATGATGATGATGCTGGTATACGACAGTGTTGGTGATGTAATTGAGTAGTAGCTTTATCTACATAATGTATATTTTGCTGTGTATGCGTGATGATGATGATTTGGTGCAATGCACTTTGCTTTGATAGAACATTTTCCTGTAATCTACTGTCAAAAAATGCCTCTTTTGTATGCTACATTGTGGCTGAGAATGTACTAAGTGGCATAGTGATTTTTACGTCTGGCTTTCTCACAGCTTAAATCAATGCTTATGTGTGTTCTATCTTTGCTGATTAATAAGCACGGTGCTGTAATGACATGTTCTTCATTCCACAGGACACCTAGAATTGGAAAAGAAGTACCACAAAGTTTGTGAAATGAAGCAAAAACACAAACGAGCCAAAAAAAAAAAAGAAAGGAAAAAGTGAGGATTCTTCTGCACCAGGCAGTAAGGAAATGTGTTGACTGTTGTATATTTGTGTCCTTCCCTCTGACTCTATTGACTATGACTACCCCTATTGTCATAGTTGGCAAGTCCTGACTCCTTTGCTCTGTGCACTGCTTGATCATTCCATTGCTCCATGTAGGGGAGAAGTGTGCCATCCTCTTTTTTTTATGTATGATAACAAATTCTCTCCACCCTTCCATCCTTGTTCACATAATTCATACATTCCAATCAGTGATTTTTTTTTTTTGCATTTCCTTTTTTACAAATATTCTGACATGATTTGCATAATTTTGACACCTTCTTTTATGTTGCATTACTGACAAATCACACGCGTGATGCTTTGATGAATTGGGGCACTTGTACTTTTTTATTACTTTTCGCAAAAAAAAACCAACAACAACACATCTATATTTGGGCATGTTTGATATATATATCTTTCTATCTCATAATTTTGACCTTTTTTTTATAGAATTTCCGCTGCATGTGGAAAGTTTTTTTTTTCTCGTTTTAAGTTCTTAGCTGTCTTCCTACTTTTTAAAATACTTCTCTTCTTCTCACTGGTGCGTTGTGTTTTTCTCTTTTCTTTTTGTCTCTCGTTTCATCCTCCTTCTTCTGGTTGGTTGCCTGTTGATCTCCCATCCTACATGTACAGCGTGGTTCGGACGAGCTGATGGCATCTACGCCCAATGGAACCTCTACTAACGCCTTAGCCAACCAAGAAGCAGGCTCACCTAACTCTAATGATCATGATGCCAAGAAGGTAAACAAAAGAGAGAGAGAAAAAAAATCCTGAGAAAATTCAGCAAAAATAGTGAAAAGAACTACCAAAGAAAGAAAAAAAGTCCCCTCCCCAAACCTAGCTGTTTTCCATATTTCATTATTTCCCCCAATTCTGTTTAATTTCTTTTATTATTTGTTTGATTGTTGAAAAGTTGTAGGTATATCAATCGTAAGAGCCCAGTGAAAGAAAGGAACGAACGACTCTGAAATCACCCAATGAATTATTCCTGGTCACAATTTCATATCCCCCCCCCCCCCCAAACAAATCTCTTTGTGCAAAATTTTCCTGAGTGATCACTTCCTGGTTGAGGGTATTTCTCAAACTGTGTGTTCAGGCATTCTTTCGCAATGTTGGCGTTATTTGTTCATTTATTTATTTAGTCGCACATCTGCACAAAAATCAATGTTCAGTGTGAACACACTAAAAGCTATACTTCCAAGCAGTCTTTAGATTCAACACGAAGCTGGAGCAAGTCGTGTGTGTGGTGGGTTCTGAGGTCTTGGATTTTGAGAGCCTGCCCACTTATGCAAATTATGTGCGCACTTTAATTGTATCTGCTAGAAGTCTGAAAATGCATCAATTTCTAGCTCATGTAGTTTGCAAAAAAAAAAAAAAAAAAAGAACCAGCACCAATATGACTGGTTGGGACTAACATGAGTGTTCCCTCTATTTTTTTTCCTCATTAATACTACCTTTACTATGCTCTCTTGCCATGAACACATTCTGGTTTGAAATTTTGTTTTGCATGTCATTCATTATCAGTCACATTGCCTTGATCCAACTGTAGATATTTTTTTCCCACTTCTTGTTTTTGTTTTGATTTGTCATGCTGTCTTATCATTTTGTTGTGGTCATCGTGAAATGTTAACATTCATATGTTTGCCTGCCCTCCTGTATTATTTGTATGTGTGTGTGTGTCTGTGTGTGTGTTGGTGTGAGTGAGAGTGTATGACCCCATGATTCAACTCACTTATTTGTTGGTGTTGTTTGTAACACTAAACATGGAATGATACTCACCTTCTGTGTTTTCTTCCTTGTCTTCAAGTTTACAAGTGTCAGCAGCATGAGGACCTCTCACTGTGCCCAGATATGCTATTTAAAAAAATTGTATCTATTCAATGAATATTCAAGGGTTTATCTCTTTTGAATGGGAATATTGAGGCTTAAAGTGTATCTTTGCCCAAAAAGAATATTTTTGATATGTGAAAGAGACACATTTCAGTAGTCCATTGCACCAACTTTCAGAGAAAAGGGGTCATTAATTAATGAAATAATGCATCTGAAAGTTTCTAAACACAATGGGTCTGGGAGGCAAGATTACAGCAAACCCTATTGTTTGCAGTGGGTTACGGAACCACAGCGGTTCCTGAATCTACCAGACACAGTGTGTTTGGAAACTTTGAGATGCATTATTTCACTAATTAATGACCCATTTTCTCTGAAAGATGGTGCAATGGATTACTGAAATGTGTCTCTTTCACATATCCAAAATAATTTTTTGGCCAAAGATATGCTTTAAAGGTCATTTATTGGCATGGTTGAAGAATAATGTCTCCCTTCTTCATGCACCATATTGTATGGTAATACACTTCATATCTTGTGGTAATACACTTCAGAGGGGTTTTTTTTTTTTTTAGATTTAAGAAGTGAAAAACTAACACCATTTCACTTGAAAATATGCTTTTCTTTTTCTACCGAAAATAAAGTTGGAATTTCTTATGGGGTCAGAATAAATTTACTGAATATTTATAGTTTTCTTTCCCCCACCAGCATAAAGAAGTTTCCAGTTTTGATATTCTGATGAAAGGTCTAGATTGCCTTCTTTCACAATACACCAGCTTATGAAAGGAATTCAATTTTCAGGGTTCGGAAGGGATATACAGACTTTAAGTATTACAAGCTACTCATACCACTTGCGTTAGTTTCTTGAAAGAGTGTGCTGACCATGATTCCTTTGACCCAGTCACAGAAGGTCAAAGGAGAGGTCAAAGGTGGATTACAGAACTTTCCAATAAAATGAATAGATCTCTATCGAACAGATACGTCGCAGCACTGTCCTTCCAGACTTCAAATGGATTGACTCGGATGTATTTCTTGCCATACAGGATGGGATATATGGAGTCTCTTGCAATCACATTCATTACGATTAATGGGTAGGGTGGGGGAGAAAAAAAGGGTGTGAACGGCATGTAATACTTGCATTATGCATTTTACTGTCCCTTTGAGATCCCTTAATGGATGGATTTAATTTGCGCCAGTGATACGGCTTCCCCATTCAACGGCATCGGCCATGGTCATCCCGAAACACCATCAGGGGAAACCTTGGTCAAACTCCCCCTGTCCTCCCGGCCTCCCTCCTACCTAGCATACACCTAATTGATTGTGAACACCGACAATTTTTCATCCATCCAGTGCACAAAATGTCAGAAGATGCCATCTGCATTCATGTCATGCAAACGAAATCAGTGAAGTCCGATTAAAGCTGCGACATGGAAAAAAAAAGAAGAATGCCAACAGCATTGAAAATGACCGGAGTTATTTATGACCATGTCCATGGTCATTATGAAACTGACATGTTGTTTGAGAATATTGATCTATTTGCTGAAGGGTTTAAAGATGCTTCGAAATGATTGTTGAAAAAACAAAGATGAAGGGGGGGGGGGGGTATTTTTAGAGCTTGTCAACCCTGAACTCAGTTGAGTGATCAGAAGGGAACGCTCCAAAGTCAAAGTTTCCTCCTGCCGGGCACAGCTTTAGAATGACCATTTAACTGTCGGCACTGATCTCAAAATTGCTCCGTCCTCCATGGCAACCAGTCTTTTGCATCATCTGCTCAGCAGCATCGTGGTAACCAGGGCAGCATCCATAGTATGGAGGAGTTGTGTGTGTGTGTGTGTGTGTGTATTTGCCGCATTTGTGTCCATGTGGAAAGAGGAGTCAGGGAGGTTTCAGTTACTTTGGCCTTCACGAGAAATGAAATCTAGCATTGAATCTGTCAGGAATTGTAGCTGGGAATAACTCCGCCTGGATATTTTGTCCTTCAAGATATGTGGCTATCCTGTATCACCTGAATTGCAAGGGAATGACAAAGAGTAATTTAGACCCTAAGGATTTGAGAGACAGTTATCCGATCCTTTATTAAACTTTCAATCATGGTAGGGTGGTGAAGATCAGTGACCATTTGTAAGAACTTCAGAGAAGCTACATAATGCGATTTTGGCAATCAAACAATTTTTTGCAAAGAACCAAGTCTGGTTTAGTCACTACAGACCCCAGATTTCAACTGTGTGGTTGCAAAGTTTATCATGGGAAAATGCTTACCTTTGTAGAAAGTATTAGGCGTGTTCATTGATTTTTGAGGTGGAGTTATCAAGGTTTAATATCTGAGTCGCATAATCAGGGTAATTTATAGCCAAGTTTTTATCAAGTTGATCAATTGGCTGGAATGATCAAAGAGATAAACAAACCAGCATGGGATCAATGATAAAATCAATAGTTTGTATAGGGCTACAAAGGGATGAATTGCTGCAAGTAGCACTGGCTGTCTCGTCTGGTTGTAAACAAGCCCTGAATCTGAAATTATGGCGGGGAAGTCCTATCATGGAGGAATAAAAGGTTTGAGGGTAGGCAGCTCAATGCTTTCTCACCCATGGGAAGTTAACGCTTAATTTGTCGGAGACCGTAGCCCGTCCCCGCGCCCGACGCAGCGACAGGAAGCGCTTTTGTGCCGTGCTCTGCGAATGCCTCGCTGCCAAACCAGGTGACGTTTCGCCGCCTGATTGGAAGATCAATATGGGATGGGCAATTTTCTGCGATCGCAGCGATAATGCTGCCGAGGATGATTGCTCGTTAACTCTCCCACAAACTCGATTCGTCTCTACCGCATTGGGGAGAGGATGGGAAGGGGCTTTTGTTTTGTTTTGTCTTTTTTTTTTTAAAGAGAGAGAAAAAAATGGAGGAAAAATAGGGACCAAGTATAGATGGGAGGGTCTGTAAAAAAAACAAAACTCTGCTCAGGAATAATGGACATATGTTAGGGAAGTAATGTATACAGACAGATCTTGCAAGCAGGCAAAATGATTCCACGAAGAGGGTGATATATGTTTGCTAGTGAGAGATGTTGGATATGTGTGTGGGGGGGGGGGGAGAGGAGGGAATGGGTTTTCATGAGGCACACATTCATTCTAATTGGACGAGATGGGCTAAGCCTCGGTGACTTCGCTCATCAACAGATGATCAACAAGGGTCCCCTTTGCGGGGTGAAGAACGGGGTCTCTTTCACTGGAAACCGAAATGAAGTCCAGGTAGTAATAATGTGTCCCATGTTCAATCTGCTCTGATTAGCAAAGCAATGTCCCCCCATCCCAAACCAGTATGAATCGCTGCAACTGCAATTAACAAAAAAATATAAATAAACTTCTCGTGGGAAGAACGTGGCAGACAGCTGATCACATGGGAATGAGTGGAGTTTGTTATGACTGCATTTTAACAATTTCCTGTTACCTTATGTTTGGATTTCATAAAAGAAGCTTGCTTGAAGTAGTGTTCTTGTGAAATCAACTTTGCTAGAGACCTCACCGAATTTTATGTCACAGTAAAACTTTTATTTTAGTAAATACACATATTCATACTACCCATCACCATTTTAATCCTGATAAAGTCTGTTACATTGAATTTTAGAGACTTGTTGTATTTGTTGCTTATTGAAAGTTTGGTACCTTAACTGCATCCTGTCAACATTTTCGGGGTCCTTAGAATTCTCTGAAATTCAGAATGTATAATCTTCATGAAATAAAGAATGTCTTGAATTCAGCTTTCACCCTATACAGTGTACAATGTCCTGTACTGTAGAGTACATACAAACTGCAGATGTTTTCATTTGGTATCAGACTTCTAACAGTTCATGGTAGTAATATCAGTCAGGTCATATATCACTAAAAAGCTCTGAGGCTATAAGACATAAAAACAATAAAATTAGGAAGTAGTATGCAATGACTATATCTATAACATATACATTGTATGTAGATAGATAGATAGATAGATAGATAGATAGATAGATAGATAGATAGATAGATTACATAGATTAGATAGATAGATAGATATATTATATAGATTGATAGATAGATTATATAGATAGATAGGTAGATAGATTGATAGATAGGTAGGTAGAGAGATAGGTAGGTAGGTAGGTACAATTTTTAGGTACCTTGTAGATAGATGGATGGATAGATGGATAGATAGGTAGGTAGATGAATATATGATGGTAATGGTAAGAAGAGCTGACAGGTGGGCCATATCGCCTTGTCATTTTTTGGTCTCAATTCTAAACAGAGTTTGAAAATGTTTCAAAAACTTTAGGGAGGCGTATAAAAAGTGATATTCACGGACAGTGTGGCTCCTCCCCATTGGAAAAAAAAAAATACCACAAGAGACAGTCAAAAAAAGAAAAGAAAAGAGAAAGGATGGGGTGAAACTGCAGTAGGCTTTTGAATGTCTTGTCATGGGTAACTGCTCACTTTTCCAATTCCTTTAACTTTTCCCCCCCCCAAAAAAAGGAAAGATAAACAGGTATATTGATCATGTTATGTGGTTCATTATTTGTGACTGCACGGAGGCAAACTTTGCAGCGTGCACGAGAAGGTAATCGCTGAGCTCACGAACTGCACTTAATTATTTTAAAAGCACCCGGTTGTTAATGCCCTTGAAATGGGCACTAAAAAAGATGGCACTTAACCGACAATGCCGCCATGACTGTAGTCTTTCGTGTGGCATCTTCCAAAGTGGCGAGAAGCCATTCTATTTAAGGCATCAACGTGATAATGATATTGATATCCTTCACGGATATCTGAGTTAATATAGCCTTCATTCTCTTAATTCCCCATCCGCAAAACCTCCCCCCCCCCCCCACAAAAAAAAAGGGACCCCGAAAAGTCCATTATCCATAAGGAAGAAGAGTTGATGAGACAACACTTCCTGCAAAATACCTGTTTGATCTGTCCCCTTAAGTCTGTTAATCTCGTTATCACATATGGTGCGTGCAATATGAATGGTAATTGATAGCAGCAGGGCCGAGAGTGTTAGGGAAGATCCTATGTGCGGTGTGACAGCAATGTACAGGAGTGAACGGGAGTCGAGAGAATACGTGGAATGTATTTTCTAGGTATGTCAACATGGGTTGGGCACTACGGAGAAATGATGTACCAGTTGACATAACACAGCGTCTATTGAGTTGATGGAAGGTCGCTTTCCATTCATTTGTGTACACATTCTGGCATGGATATGATGCTGTACCCCACCTGTTAGAAGAGCCCTGCAGAAATATCTGTTATCGGTTCATAATTTCAATCTTTAAAAAGAAATTGTGAGTGTGGCCACCTGGTGTTTGTATGACATTGATTTGATTTTAGTTATATCTCTTTAAATAATTGTACATTTCCAGTGGTGTGAGAGAGATATATATGTTTTGCTAGAGAGTGATGAATTGTTTGTTGTGTCACAGTATACATGTTTATAGAATCTGCTGTACTTACCACCATGTGTACGTGGAGAGTGGACATCAGGGACTTGTTGCATAATGTCTCAACCTCGTTTCATAATAGATATCCCCTCAAGCCTGGGGAGGAGTCGCAGGGGAGAGGTCGAAAGGGAAGGAAAAGAAGCGAGTCTACATTTCTTTTGCCCGTTTCCCTCCCAAATGGTTGTAGGAGGCATCTCCAAAGGTTAACATCTTGATAAGACGTCGAGAGGACGGCAGAGTGCTCTCGTATTCACTCAATTTAGATCTGGAGATAGCCGTGGGGTGAACGGACAGAGTCGCGGACCGCCTGATCGCCTCCAAGACGTGCCCCCCTGTGTCCGAGGGTCTCGCGGGCAAATGCACGGCTGACTGCAGGGGCGGTCTGCCAGATTTGAGAGG
The DNA here is from genome assembly GCF_040938485.1 of Diadema antillarum. Classification (NCBI taxonomy): domain Eukaryota; kingdom Metazoa; phylum Echinodermata; class Echinoidea; order Diadematoida; family Diadematidae; genus Diadema; species Diadema antillarum. Next base: position 24,481 of record NW_027272151.1, on the reverse strand, counting down.
GGTGCCCATTCCTCCCTCGCAAGGGACTCGGGGGGGGGGGGGGGGGGAGGGGGTGGCAATTGTGGGTAAAGCCAGGAGGTAGTTAATGGGGTATGTTTGTGTGTGTGTGTGTGTGTTTGGGGGGGATGTTTGGATGTGTAGATATGTGTTTGTATATAAGATGTATGCATTTATTGTGTATGTGTGTGTGGTATTTGGATGTTTAGATATGTGTTTGTATATAAGATGTAAGTATTTATTGTTTATGTGTGTGTGTTTGTGTGTGTGTGTAGGTGTGTGTGTGGTGTTTGGATGTGTAGATGTGTGTGTAAGATGTATGCATTCATTGTGTGTGTGTTTGTGTAGGGCCTATGATGTGGTTTTTGGATGGGTAGGTGTGTGTTTTGGATGTGTAGGTGTGAGATGAATGCATTTATTGTGTGTGTTTGTGGTGTGTTTGGATATGTATAGATGTGTGTTTATATCCATATAAGATGTATGCATTTATTGTGTGTGTGTGTGTGTGTGTGTGTGTGTGTGTGCAGTTTGAGATGCAAATTTTCCCAAGTAGTTCTAGGTTTAGCTTGATAGGTACCTTCGATATTACTTCGCTCCCTTCCTTTTTGCTGTTTTATCTCTCTTTAATCACACTCCATCTCGCAAGAAATTCAGATATTGAAGTGGGAGTATTTGGGTCCTGTTTCTTCTTAGCAAGTTAGAGATCATGTGGCAGTTGATTAATAAAGTTTAATGCAGAATATTTGCAAATAATGAGAAATCAGTGCGTGAGAGAGATCTTGTATTCACTGTGAGGTCAGTCTCGGCTGAGCCTTTTCAGAGAGGTGCGTATTGGTTGGGCAGAAAATAATCCATCTTCTTACAGAGTGAGGCAAGCCTGAGGGCAGTTTTCTCTTTCTTTATAAAGCTAGGAGTCAACTCTTGTGACCCTGAATGACACATTGCATAGTAATTTAAACCCAAAACTTTCGATGCCAGTCCCCTGCCCCCATGTGCCCCTTCTCTTTCGACCTTACTTCTGCCCTGTTAACCATCACAACCCCCCTCTCCCACCCTTTCTCACACCACTAAAGAACAACCAGTCCCTACGCACAGGTGTTCGAATGGCAGCTGTCGTGTCTAATTAAGTCGCAACTTCTGGAAATGCGGCCGAAAGTTATTACTCCCCATTTTGTGCGCATGCCGATGCTTCAGCATGGCGTCATCGCCGTGGTTACGTCGTAGGAGCCGAGCCACTCACTGAACACGGGTCATTAGAGCTACCCAATGGAATGCTCACTGTCCTTTCTAAATATATATACTTATAATGCATAGCTCTCTATTGTCTCGGAGAACTGGTAAAATCATCTGGTGTTGATGGGTTAATTGCCTTTTGATGTTTGTTTCATTCAGACCCTCTTGGAGTCTAATTAAATGCCATCTTCTCCCTTGAAAGGGAGGCACTTTGCATATTTATTAAAATATCCACACTGCCATCTCTGGAAGCAGGCAAGCAGGGAATATGAAGAACAATGAAGGCTTGCTAGCGAGCTTTGCAGAACAAATAAGTACCAATCTTGGGTGATGGTTTCACTGTCACTAACATTCTTATTGACACGGTTGGGGGGGGGGGAATCTTTTGTAAATGGAATTAGTCTTTTGTTACAGCAAACATAGATGTGGTTATGTGAAACAAAGTTAAAAATGTTGTAAGGGTCGTGATGTGTCACTGTCTAAGTGGCTTGAAGAAACTGGTTCTGATGATATAAGCATAATCTTACTGGGGTTTAGACAATTTGATCAATGGGTGCATATCTTTGCATGAAAGTTTATGTAGGATTCATGGGTAGCTTCTGCATGATATCTATCAGATATAGAAGTCTTGGATATGTGTCCTTTGCCCGTTTTCTATATCGCAAGCTTAGATTGAGTCAAGAGATTTGCAAAGATAGACTGGATTGAAAATGGAAAAAGACCCGGAGCCTGCGCGGCTTGCTGAAAAATTTATGAGTGATCGGGCTCTTAGAATGAAAAGAGGAATCAAATTTGCCGTGGAGAAATCGTTTTCTAGTTTCTGCCTGTTCCCCCGGGGCTGTGGAGAGGTGCAAGGCGAGACTCGTTGACCCTTCCTGCCCGTGAATATTTAATAGTTAGCGACTCGTTTGTGTTCCACGCTTTCTGAAGCTTGTAACGTCCCAGAGATAGTGGGGAGGAACGTCCTCGCGGAAATCAGTTCCAATGATGCCGCCGTTTCACTCACAGACTGAAATGTTTTTAAATCGCACTCGATGGAAAGGTCACCAGACTCCAAACAGCACAACAAAACTCTTTTATGGTTGTGTGTATGGCTCAAAGCTTGCCTGAACCACACGGAGAGCCTCATTTATTTTACAATTTAGGTCATGCAACAACAATAATAACAACAGCAACAACAACAAAATCTGTGATATCCAGCTACTACAGTAGTGCATCCTCAAAGTGAAAGTGGAGTATAGAGTATAGAATATTTGTAGAGGATAGAATATAGCATGTATCCTGATGAAATTTTTTTTTCTGGTGTACAACAAGAATACACACTTGAAATCTTACAAGAAAAGATGGGGAAAAAAGACCACGAAGAAGGTTTGAAGGAAAATATGGTTCGTAAGGATTTGAAATGTTGCTATTCTCTGGGAACATAGTGGACAGTCTAGCTTGCTGTGTGTCTGGGATTATTACACACACACACACACACACACACATACACACACGCACACGCACATACACACACAGACACACACACACAAACGCTCTCCCCAGCTGTCATGGCAAAACTGTTGCAATAACAGGTACGCAACAATTGACGGATGGGTGTCATTGTTATCGACAGCTTTCTTTCTTCCCCTTTCCCTATTTTTTTTTTTTTTTTTACTGTTGCAAATCACGGAGAGTGTCTCATGTGTTAAAATACGCCGGTATTCAAATTACTCGCCGTGAACAGAGTTCTGTTTCTCGTGGGAGCTGTCAAGTATACTAGGTGTGTGTTCTGTCATGCGGACAGTTGTTTGGGCTCTCACAAATTTTTCCCAGACACGAGTGTTCGAGATTTGTTCATATCTGTGATGTATTGTAAGGTTTGCTTTTTTTTTTTGAGGTTGTATATCTGTTATGTCCTGAAGTGGAAACTTTACCTTTGTTTGAGTGGGGGAAGGAGATGAAGTGAATTTGAGAAGAGTAGGTGACGTAGACAAACCTATGAATTGTTTAGTTGGATAGAGATGAGTGACATTTTAGAGTGTGTGTATTTTTGTTTCTCCTCAATGTTTTCGACTATTTTATACCCCATTTAATCCATGCTTTCCTGCTATTAATGCTAAGTACACATTTTCTGTACACTGTCTTCCTAGAGCTGGGTCCAGCGTTTAATATCATGTACAGTATGTGTACTGTAAGGTGTGTCAAAATTTTCTATACTTGTAAGGTGAACATTGTTAATATCAGTGAGCGAATAAAGGGCAATATGAATCTAATGACAGGGCTTGTCTGTAATATGCATATATTATGCAAAGATTAAAATGAAGTAAGCGACAATTGTGTGTGTGTGTGTGTGTGTGTGTGTGTGTGTATAAACGGGGGAGGCATGTTTATAGAGATGAATATTACATCCTATTCAAAATGGTGAAGAAATCAAAGAGACGGTAAATCGCCAGTGTCTCAGCGATCACCCATGAAGGGGGTTGATGGCGAGACATGTTGAAGAGCATTAGGAGAAAACAGAATGATGACTTGGAAGGAAAGGAGGTAAGAGAGGACTTGATGATAGGCAAGTTGATATGGCGGCCGTAAAGAGAGCACGATGCCGAGCAATATCCAGCGACACTCGTAAACCGACTGCGAATTGCAGCTCCGATGAGATATAAACGTTCCATCTTCCGTCTTTGACCACCACTCTCTCCCTCTCTCCCAATTATGATGAAGTCTCGTGGTCGGCGAGATGACAAGTTATAAACATGTTACAAATCCCCCTTCCCGACCAGCCCCCCCCCCCCCCTTCCCATCAAAACTCCAGTGTAGTGGTTGACTACAGTAGACAGTGCTACCCATGCCAAGCCACTTACGAATGGTGCATTTACAGCAATCTGTCCCCACAAAAACAAGTATATGTAGTGTTAAAACTTACTGCGTAAAGGTGCCTACAAGCTTCTTGTATGAGTCCATTTTGGGAGTTCAATAGGTTTTAGGCATTCTTTTTGTTCTTTGGTCTAGCAATCCGGAGGTCTCGGGTTCGAATAATGGTAGCTCACTTTTCCACTAATAATTTTTTTTAATTAGGTAGATACTCATGTAGCATGCCCTTAATAAGTTGAAGTAATTTTATTTTGTGTCCTTTATAGCAATATGGGATGTGCTGAGTTCATGTAGCTTCTGTGTGTATTTTCGATGGAAAGTTGCAAATAAGCATTACAGTGAAAATATTTATTACTGCTGAGTTCCATTCCTGAGAATTGTCTGTAAGCGATGCCGGTGCAGTGTGGATAGATGCGGAAATATCTGTGACCAGCCAAATTAAATTTTATGGAAAATGATCTTCCAAGTGATTCTCTTTCTCAATTCTGCCGTGCCACGGATGCCTACAGGAAACCTTTGCCACCGGTAGCGGAAAGAAACATTAGTTATACCTGTACAAGCTTTGCCATTATAGAGCCTCACAGAAGTGAGAAGAATAATGTGTTTGCCGTACGTAAACATATTCCCCAATACTCACCCACTGACTGATCGGTCTCTACCGTGCTGTCTGAAGTCGTGGCAACCTGCTACTGACCCGAGTGAGGCAACTCTTGTTTGCTGTTGCCATGGAGACAGCATTTGAAAAAAAAAAAGAAAAAAGAAAAAGACGTATTTGTGCATTTGCCTCTACCATTCAGCCGACAGTCTCATTACATGCATTTTTGATGCTGGTCAAATTCTAAAATCCAGCTGCTCACGATTCTTTTACTTCCCGTTTTTCATCGATGAGCTTTTCGCAGAGGCTCCCCCCCCCCCCCACACTGTCAGCCTCGTCGACTTTTACATTTTTTTTTTTCAAATTGTATAGGAAGAAAGGGGAGTGCATCAGTGGCTGCCGTTGACAATCAATATGAGGGTTTGTAGATCACGGCGTTTAGAAATCTTTTAGGACCTGATTTGCACAATTGATGTTTTCCAGGTTTTGTAATCTTAAATGTCAGTCGAAGATTGCTGAGATAACTGTAGTCTGTCTATCTCGATTGATTTCTACGAATATCTCTCTCTCTTTTTTTCCTTCCCATTTTTTTTATCGCATTTGTCGCACTGTTCGATTTGCGAATGATGCATTAAGTGCATGTCATGTGTGGCAAAAGTAGTCTTTTTCCTTTTTTTGCTAATCATTTTTATTCAGAGTGTGAAAAAAGAGGGCAGGTACATTAAGAGCAATAAATATGGTGAGATTATTTCATATGACGAGTGAATGCAGGTCTGCAAAGCTATGCTCTAAGATATGTTTCAGAAAAGTACCCTTTTGTAAATACCTCTGACTCGTGTTGATTAACCCCTTCAGAGGATGGCAACCTCAGAATGCAATTGGCTTTATGTGCGAGCGGATCATGGATGATAAGGAAAGAGTTAACCTTGATATGGTGTGTCATATAAATGGTCATACACCAAAATTGGCTCGTGAAGGAACCAGTCTTGCAGTTCTTTAATTCTGTTACTGGCTAGTTCTGTACGACGTTTTGATGCAAGAATGCTGCCATCAGCATAGGGCACAGTGCAAAGTGTTGGTATTATGGTAAATGGCTGAGACAGAGATTACCTAGGTAAATGTCATGTACCAAAGACAAATTTGCTTGCTTTCCGTATCTCGTGTTGGGAAGCGATTTGAATGTAAACACAGCCTCATCATTGAGTGAGCTGATGATAGAGCTTGATTTTTGGCTTTACGACTGTTTGCCTCTATTCAGCTTAATGATTCTTGTTTTCTTGCTGTATTTTTTTGGTCAAAATCACAGCTTTTTAGAGCAATCTGCATCGCATGCTCAAAGGTGTCTCCTGATTAATCACTCCACTGTGCCTAAGGATAGAATGATGAGGAGCGGTGTAGATTTTGTAGTGGAAATGCAGCGTCATGTCGAGTTTGACACATTTGCACCCGACAGGTGATATGTGTTTCATCTAATCAGAGTACAACAGGTAGGTACCCTGTAGCAGGCAAACCGCCTGGTATACATTGGTCTGTTCAATTTGCAGCACAGTTAGTGAAAAAAAAAGATGATTCACGGCATATGACTTGCATCGCAAATGTCAGTACGCGTTGACACGGCAACGAGGTGGCAGCGGTGCTGCGTGATATACGGCTATGTAGCTGCCATCAGCCCATTAGGGCTGAGAGAGCCGGGGAATTGCTCATCTGGCGAGCATCCATATTTCATGGACATCGTCTTCTCACCGGATGCAGAGTTTGAGCTGCACCGCGGAGACCTCGCAAAGATTCCCTTGGCATGAGCCGATGTAATGCCTCTCTCGTTCCCCCACTGGGCAGTGATGCGCATCTCCATTGCTGAGGCTGACCAAAAAAGATTTTAAAAAAATTCTTCATGATGGTTCGGACCTCCCCACCCCCTTCCCTCCCCCATGACAATCTTCTCCATGTATCCATCCCTCCCCTACCCCCACCCTATACCTCTCTGTACAGAATTTTTATGTTGATCTCCCGTCAGTGGCCAAATTGTCCACGTACCATATTCGTACCCTTGCGTCCCGGGGAAAGGTTGCGCGCCGAAGAAAAACAAGGCAAGCCAAATTAATTTTGGTGTCGTGCACGCCAAGTATTTCTGCCCAAATTCTTCCATTCATACAAGCTTGGTGCACTTCAGCGACCTCTTCCCCCTGCGCATATATGATGCCATGCTGTACAATTACATGCCCGGAGCATGAACATGTCGTGCATGTCAATAGTACCTGCGCTTGGGATGTATTGGAAGGCTGTGGGGGACGACTGGGGGATTTCGAAACGAGGTCGTGAGTTTCAAATCAGCCTTTACTCTGAAAGTTGAAATTTGATATTCCTCCCGTCAGATATTCTTTTTCCCGATCTTTTCTTTCGGATTTAGGGAGTTGTTCTTTTCTTCTGGATTTAGGGAGTTAGGCCAATCTGATTATTTTCCATGGAGAGAGGTTGCTCTGATTGTATTATACCTGATTTTATAAAAAGCTTTACTTGAAGTATACCATACCTTTGTATGTGGTGTCTGAATTGAGAAGGCAAAGGTTTGCGACGTATCGATCGTGCCAGACATTTCTGCATTCTAAGGTGAAATTCAAGTCTTGCAAAAAGGGTACATGGATTTTGATGGTAGATGTGTTGGTTTACATTGGCTCTCGCTGAAACGCACAGCAAAGCCTTGGACTTGTGACCTTCTTGCCGGCACTGGCAACCTTGGGATTGTTTGAGCAGGCTCCATGCACTGCTCCAGGAATAGCATCAATTATGAATACTGCGATATGTGTATGTTTGTCGACGTTAAAAATTGACAAATAGGGGGAAAGGCCAAGATCGGGCACTTGCGGAGCGCGGAAGATGGTGATGTATGTTTACGCTGGCGAGCGTTCGAGCAAATAAAAAAAAAAGCCTCGTGCCGGAACTCGCTGGGAGACAGTGAAATTAAGCTGCTAGGGATGGATTTGGGCTTGTCCAGTTTCCTGTTTCTTTCTATTTTTTTTTCCCTCTGGCGCTGGAGGAGTGAGTGAAGGAAGGCTTACGACTGCAGGCAGTGAGTGGGACAGACAGAAGGACAGAATGGATGAAAAGCCAATGGAATGCTAATCAGTTTGCATGGTGAAGAAATGTTTAGCAAATGTACACAGATGGAAGATGTGATATGCAAAGAGTGTACCAATGCATGTATGGAGTAAAGCGGAAAGTCAGATTTGGATGAATGAAAATTACTGTAAAATATGATATATTCGCGGCATGAAATTTTCGCGAATTGGAGCCGACAGCCTTTTTCGTGGCATGAAATTTTCGCGAATTGCTACTGGCATTCAATGCATGTAGTGTAGACAAAAGCTTTCGCGTGCATTTTAATTTTGCGAATTTTGGCGCTCGCGAAATTCGCGAAATTAAAGTGCACGCGAAAATTCCTCGTTTTACAGTAGATGATACAAAGTAAAGTATGATTGCATGCATGTACCAATTATGAAGCTGATAAGAAAAGGAATATATGGAAATGCGTAGGGAATTTGTGGAATATCTACCTGGCAGAAAGTAAAATCCCAGTGAATTTTGTGCAGGTGGACACGTGCGCTGGAAAGCACAAGCGTTTGCTCTTGATGCTATACCTTTGGAAAAGTCAGAGAGATGTAACCAAAACTTGGACAGGTAGAACGTTACACTCATCAGTCCATTTCTGGGCATGCAAAGTCGCTAGGTGAAAAGCTGTGCATTTTGATATGCTTCTTTTTGTCCCAGTTGATAGGAAATGAGCACCCAACGTTATGCGTTATCCCAACTGAAGTTGGGAACAAATATGAAGGACTTGCCTCATATCACGTATTGGATGTGGAGCAATGTAGTCTTTGAGAATTACGAATAATGTATCAGGTAAGACTGTTCCACTTAGTCGCCAGACTGAAGAAGCCAGGGGACTTTAAATGTTTTATATCAAAAGAAGGGACAAAAAAAAAAGAAACACGAATACAGTGGCAAGACATGTAGTGGGGAAAGTGCGGAGTTATGTGGCGAGGCGCTGTCGTATTACTTCTCGTCCATTCAATCGTAGCTGCCCTGGGGGGCAAGTTCGTATTGACCTACCGCCCGCGATTTTCATAACCCAACAAAACCACGATCAACGCAGTCTCCCCCCCCCCCCCCCTCTTTCTTTCTCTCCTTTTTTTTTTTTCATATTGTTATTTTACTTGCGGGGTCCCTTAGTAAGTCTGCCTCCAACAATAGTGTGCAGGTGCTGGCGACCACAACTCACAAGAGAATTCTGCCTTGTGAAAACATTGAAATTATGCGTAATTCCACCACATGCAACTTGTGCGAAAAAGTGTTGTATCTTAGGGTTGCTGTTGTTGTTTTTTTTATTCTCCTATCATTATCATTGAAAATTGTTGATGCTGCATATTGACAACACTTAGATACTTGCTTGTGTAGACCTGCTAAAATACACAAATATACAGACATCTGCTCTGAAAAGGAGTCTACTGAAATTGTAATACTATGCAATAGGTAATGTTGATTTGGTGGCTTGCTTTAAAGTACTCATTATGCATGAATGTCTATTTTTAAAAAATAATGATGTTTTCAAGGGAAAAACTGTTAGTCTTAGCCTTAGCCTCACACATGTTGCTTGATGCCTTTTTCACGTGATCGTGAATAAAGGTTATGTTGGCTTCCAACACTTGTGTATTAATCTAAAGGGTTTTTAACTTTGCGTCTGTTTGTTAAGACTAGCATAATAGTACTTAAAGGGTGTGTACAGTTCTGGTCGAGGTGAGGATTTAGCTTTTAATGTTTTGCGAACTCTATGAGATGACTAAGAGCATGCAATTCTAAAGGGTATCAAAAGTTTATTTGATGAAAATCGGTTTTGAAATGGCTGAGATATCCAAAAACAAGGTGATACAAAGAGATCCTAATAAAGTTGTGGCCTGTCACCTTTTATTATTATCACTTTTTTGGATATCTCAGCCATTTCAAAACCGATTTTCATCAAATAAACAATGAATCCTTCTTAAAATTACATGCTCTTTCATATTTCATAAGAGGTTTCTCATTATCTCACTTAGAAATATTCAAAACATGAATCCCTTACCTCAACCAGTACTGCACTGTCCCTTTAATACTGCTTGAGATATATGCCAAAGATAGAATGTGTATGATTATGTTTGGATACTTTATATACCTGTACAAGTATAACACTGACACCAGGACCATGAAATGTAATACTTTCTTTCGGAAGGAAATGTACACTTCTAAAGTATAGCATCCCAGCAAGTTTATGTTATGCCACATGACTGGTATCAAATTTACAACATAAGTGTTTAGAAGAAAAAAAAAAGATATAAGAGGAAAGGAAAGAGGAGAAGATGGCCCATTGCCCAGCATGATGGATATTCCTTAGCAATTGCATTGCTCCAGTTTGTAATAATTTCTGTTGATTTATGGAAAGAAGCTAGCAAGATGTTATTATACAAACATTTTCTGTCTGTGAGATATAGGCACTCTGCATTAGAACCATAGAAGGGATGTATGCATAGGTATAAATATGTCAGATTTGCAAAACTCTATTGCCTGTAACTACAGAATATACCAGCATCAATTGTCTCTTGATGTCAATATATTCTCAGGAGGTATTAAATGTTTGACACAAAAACAAAAAAGGAAAGAGAAAATGTCTGCGCTGTTTTCATTAAACCAGTCTATTACCATGGAAGGTCACAAGCTACTGTTGTGTAACGTATGCCAGTACATGTAGATCCATCCCTGAGTGGATTTAAAGATGATGTCGTTCTCTTTCCCCCCAGGTATTGAGCCCAAGAGAGATTTAATGTTCTCTCGCAGAGATCTCTCCCTCTCCCCACCCCTCATCTCTCTCTTTTTTCTTGACATACCAATTACAACTATCTGTCAGCCCTTATTGTTTAGGATTGGGGGGGGGGGGGGGTTGGGAGGGGAAGAGGGGTTTTAGAAGGGGATGGGAAGAGAAGACGACAGTCACTCTCTGGCTTCAATATTCATGGCGCCCCCTTGCCGGCAGGGACGTGCACCGCGCTCTAGATTCACGGTGCAGGTGGTTTCACGGGCTCTTTGGCAATGCACGCACCGCTTCACGGCAACATACATTTTGTGCTACTTATCGGGCTGGGCTGACATGGGTCGCCGCATGCCTGGAGTAACCTGTACGAGTGTACTTTTGATGACTTGTCCGTTTGCCGTGAGGGCGCCATATCGTGCATTTTAAAATAGAAATACCGATTACTCCCCTTTGTCATCCCCCATGATGCTACTGCTGTTCTGTCTCATCTTTTTTCTTCTTCTCCTCCTCATCCCAAACTTACTCCCCTTCTAGTCCCTATCCCTACCCCTCTATCCCCATACCCCTCTCCATCTGCAACCCTCCTCTCCTTCTTCAAAGAAATGGCATCACATTTTTTTTTTTTTTTTTTTTTTTAAAGATGAAGATATAGGGGGAAGTTGTGGGTAGTCATCAACTCTAGCTGAACTGAATGTGTGTTATTTAAAGACTACACATATACACTGTATGCTGTAGGTGGTAATGATATTTTTCTCCATTATGCGTAAAGCTCAAAATCACATTGATATTTGATCTGCATCAGTGCTAAAGATTAGTCATTCTGCATCTACCTAGCAGTGCTCTGTTAAGCTTTGTATGTTTCTTGTCTTGTTTGTTCATCTTTTCTTTTCACTATTTTCTTCTTCTCTTTCTCCCAACTGCAAAGCTGACTGCAGAGCTGACTGCAGAATCCCTGACTGTTTTGGGCGTTCCCTTTTCTACTTCGCCCAAAATCAGAAAGAGAAGATGTTGATAAAGCTTGAAGAAAGGAGAGTAGAATTTTCGGAGAGAAAGGCACAGGGTGTGGCTCTTCACACATTTATCATCATACTTGCCTGACATAGCAAGAGAGATGATAACACATAGGATATTGATACATCTACAAGCCTAGCTGGTCTTCTGAAGGGCAATTTGGCTATAGTACACATACACTACACAAGGTACAGTGTAGGTAGTTTTCTGCAGCGTCAGTGCTAGGGTCCAAAGATAAATGCCTTATCCTCACATGCTCTTTTTGGATTGGAAGTTGATTTTTTTTTTTCTGTTCCATTTTTGCTGCTGTCATTGTTTTTCTTTTGTTGCTGTTTGTGAAGGAAAAGAGGACTTTCAATTCTCTGAAAATGAACAGAGTCAGTGGGTTGAGATTCCCCCTCAATTTAGCTCATAAGCGCATGGTCGGCACTGCTGCTTGGAACCCATGCTGCCCGAATCGAACGAATCCAGGACGATATTGACTCTATCCATCTGTGATGATTCTGGGTAGCCGTGATAGGAAACTCTGCTTGGGAGAAAGCTGGCAGCGGATGGGGTCAGCATCTGGCGCAAACCCACAGATCTATTTTATCTGCTCCCATTCATATACATGCATATCCTTTATATATATTTCTGACTCTGAAAATCGAATGAAGGGAAAGGCAGCATCCATTTGAAGGAGGAAAATTGGCTGTTTGTGCATTGCGGTGTTTGTTTGAGCTTTTCTCACCTAAATCACTAGTTTCAAGTGTGTTTGCATGTTTTCTCTTGTCGCTGCGTGGGCAGACTGCAGCTTATGTGCTCACAGAATATTGTAAGAAATGTATGGCGGGGAAACTGTGCCTCGTTCACAATATCCTAACAACAGTTGCCATGGTTTGCGTGCAAAGCCATTGTCGGGGACCCCTCCCCTCATTCAATTAGTCATAATGTCGGACATGCAACACAGCCTTTTGCTCGTGACTATGCTGGCCATTTCGGTTCGCTCTCCGCCGCTCAGGAGCAGCAGTCACGTTTGTTTTCTGAGTATTTTTTTTTTTTCAAGGGTCCACCAGGCAATAGAATCTGAGGCAATTATTCAACAGTATCATGTTGGAGGGTTCTTTTCTCAATCGTGCTGTTTCCCTTTTCTAGATGTGTTTTCGTTTTCTTTTTAAGGCTCACTGGCAGAGAATATGTCTTGTGGAGTCAGAAGTGTCAGGTTTAGGGTGATGTGAGAAGGTTTTCATGACTGGGTCAGTGGCTGTATTATTCTCCCTTTTGGTGTGTTTGTATGTGTGTGGATGTGTTTAAAGAGGGGTGGGGGTTGTATTGGAGTTTACATTTTTCGTTCTTGGTTTTGGTTTTGACCTTCGTCCCAGCCTATGCATAGCAGGACTGGGGAGAAAGGATTGTTTGTTTCGCCTCATTGGATTTCATGTTTGGGGAGGACTGAAAAGGATTCGGTGCCAGGTTACAGGGCTTGGTTGCGGGAGAGAACACGGAGTCAGGGAGGAGGGAAAAATGGAACGAAAGCGAGAAGAAAATGGAGCTTAAAGTGAATTGAATGGACTCACATGCTGTCGCAGTACATCAGAGGCTCTTTTAGGTGTGTTGCGAAGCAAATTTGAAAGGGCTGGTAAAGCACAGATCAGTAAATTGAGTGATACAATGTGCTGAAGTCGTACATCATGTTTAGGATGTTACTCGAGATTATGCTATTGATCTGCACTTTTGGAATAAAACAAACAAACAAAAAAAAATTCAAATCACGTCTCAACTTGCTTGCATTAGTAACAAGGTGTATACACCTGGCATCTTCACAGATCCTTCATGTCTGCTGTGTGTGTGTGTTGTGTGTGTGTGTGTGTGTGTGTAACTGTCGAATGTATGGTCGTCATGGAAACAGACCCTGAACGATGCCGTGACCTCCCCCATGCGTTGAGCAGACCAAATCATAGTTGGATCTCTAATGTGATGGGACATTCCCCCAGAGTCCTGGCAAAGGTGTCATCTACGTCAGATATGTGGCACTGGGGGCTTCAGGGAACTATGGCGGAAACATTGCAAATGACCCGCACACAATTTCTACCTGCACAAATTTTCTGATTAGTGCCAATTTCAAAAAGAAAAACATGAATGAAAAAAACACCAAAAACAAAAGACTAATGCACAGAGCTCATTCATCACATCTGAAATGAGTCTCATGAATGCTGAATTGTGAGAATGTAAAGCGCTGAAGTACTACAGGATTTCGAGCAATATGGTTTAGCTCTGCGGAATATATTTATTGTTTTTGTCTCCCAGGCTCCTTAATCGTGCGTCATACGCAAAGGTCCGTGCACCTCATCATCCTAGTTGAGTGGAATGCTAATTACGAAGCTTGGCTGCCAAGTAATTCAATTCCATATACAAACAACTTTCGCGTAATAAGCCGTATGCTCATCTGCCTGGCACGGGGCAAAAGGTTACGGAATTCATTCGAACACTGTGTACCCATCATAAAGTTGATGATTAATGCTGGAACCAGCGCGAGTGAATACGGTGCAATTGTCTGCAGTGAAGATTTTCATTGCAGTATAATGTTTTCATAGCAGAGAACATACTTGCAGCACTTGATATGTTCACATACTTACATGATTAATCATGACAACATAATTATACTGCACTGCGTGTAGAAGTTGCTCATTGTATATCTGCGGTGTATGTAGGTTGTTCAAAGCACTTGACTGAGAAATAGCAAAAAAACAAACAGACAATATAACAGTTATTTGAGTTTATGCACAATCATATGAAAATCACATTAGACAATATGTACGCACATATATGGTTTAGAAACAGCAGTGCTATCAAGGACAAAATTCATCCCAAAATGCTGGTAACTTGTAGCAAATTCATGAGTGATTTAATTCCTTCCAACTTGTGTTGTTCTTAGGACTCTTCTCATTTCTTCCTGTTGTTTAAAACGATTTCCAGTCGTAACAAGTGAACGCGGCTTGTCATGTATTCTGTTTACGTTGTGTAACACTATCTTAGTTAACGAGAAGTTATTCCCTGATATAGCCTCCCGTACCCCTGGAGTTCACAGAAGAAGTTTTTTTTTTTCTTTTTTTTTGCCTGTAAGATTGATGAGAGCACCCAGGCAACTGGCTGAGCAGTGATTCATTCCGGAGCAGAGAGTCAATACCCTCGCAAATTGCTTTAAAGGTGCACTAGCCAACAAAGAGTTCCAACACCTTAAGTATCTCTGCGATTCAAACCAGACGAACAGGGCATCGATACAAAAGGAGATGCTTTGCTACTTCTTAAAGAGAGTAACAGCAAATTGACCCTCAGGTTTGAGAGAAAGTATGAAGGGGAAAAAACTGTGTTGTCACTTTGTGCCAATATTGTCAAAGTTCAGAGAAGAAGCGAGGAATGATTTTCTTGATTGATGACTTGAATAAAATTGAAGATGGCCATAGTGAGGAATCCGAAAAAGCCGTAGACCATGGCAGGGACCAGCTTTGTGAGCATGAGACATGTAGTTTCTTTCTTTGATTTCTGCTTTTATATCGAGGTGAGGGAAAAACGGGAGAAAGTGCAGGTGGGGAATCTTCCTTTAAAGATGCATGACAGGGACTTGACTCGTTGCATCGAGGGCTTGGGCAGGAATCCTCGTGGAAGACGAAACAGCCACCTTGGTAGCTCACCACTGAATCAACGTGACAGTTGGGGAAAGACTGTTTGAAGGGGCTGTCCAACCTGCAAAGCCAGGATTAATCATAGTGGGATGTAGGCTGACCTGGGAAGGGAGGGGGTGGGGAGGAGATGGGGAGGGGGTAGGGGGAGGTGGAAGTTAGGGGATCATCTTCACTCTTAAAAGGGCTGGATCTGAATGCTTGAAATTTGTGTACGGGAGCAAGGAGAGATTTGTAGGTCGAGGAAAGTATTTCTGGGATTTCTTCATCTTGCTGCAGGGCCAAAATGAAGCATAGATGTACATTCTTGAGGTTCTCTTGAACCAGATCTGTAAAGTGTAAATGTTTGTTTGTGTGTGTGTGTGTTGTGTGTGTGTGTGTGTATGTGTGTATGTGTATAAATCTTTGTGTATGTGTGTGTCTCTGTGTGTTTGTGGCGTGTCTGTTCATGTGTATGTCTGTGTGTGTTTATCTCGCTGTGGGTTATAGCCATGAGAATATGCCAATAGATGCATTACCTATTGCCAGGAGTGATGACGAAAAGGGTAGTGGGTAGTATCAATCTGACTTTTGTGTGGAGCTTCTGTGTGAATGATGTGAGAGAGATGTTTGGATGTGAGTCTCACATCATCCCTTAAGCAGTGATGTTGGGAGAACGGAAAGGGCAGGAGAAAGGCGGATTTGCCAAGCGGAAGCTGCCCTTTTCACTCGTCTTTGGCGCAGGGTACTTCCTAAAAACGATCCATTACGTGAAGGATTGCATTTTACTGGCTGTCTGGTGGTAAGAATTGTGAGTAAATCGAGTCAGATTATAGATGTCTTGAATAAGGAGAAGCCTAAAATAATGGGTATCCCCCCCCCCCCCCCCCTTCCAGCTCCCGGCTGCATAGTCTTTGGAGTGGGCTGAATGAATTGAGCCTAACACACTAATGTCTGACTGACTTTCTCTGATTAAGATTTTGATTGTGCAGCGAAGCATTTAGCCTGACAGTAGGTTTCCCGTAAGAAGATCCTACATATGGTTTGCAGTCCATGGGTGGATTTGCGAGCAGTGACATCCCATCAAAAAAAAAAGAAAAAAAAAAAAGAAAAAGTAATTTCAGAATGTGACTGGCATGCCAACGGGGCTAAAATGAAATGATATACATTTATGTCCACTATATTAAATATTCCTTGTCTTCGACAGTCAATTGGGAGTTATATGTTCACCTCAAGGCAATATTTTCCCTCTGTGCTGGCACTTTGGGAAAATGTAATCTCTTGGGGGAAAATATAACTCCTGCTGCTGCGGGGAAGTCTAGTGTTGTATTACACATCTAAAAAGGCAATATCTGTACAATATTTACCTTGTTGTCTCCATGAGATGATGTTTAATGTTATAGAAGCAATGCACAGTTTGTCCAGGGCCCCGTTGCAAGAAAGTTGCAATCAATTGCAAATAAGCTAATTTTGAAACAACCATTCTGATTGGAGGGTCTGCCCTATTATGCATCAACAATGATTTTGATAGTGACAATCAGTTACAAGTTGCGTTTAAACGCAAAGTTTCTAGCAACGGGGCCCAGTTCCTGTAAGTGAGGGATTAATGCTCACTGATGTAGACACTTTTCATTCTCTCCTCTGTCAAGCCTATGGACTCGGCTCCTTGCAGGATGCGACATCTGCCCTCTATAGACCATGTGACATCTGCCCTCTATACCATGTCACATACATTCACTAATTGACACTTGTTTGCCTTTTGTTTTTGTTGTTTGATTTTATATCTCGCCTGTTGAAAGGTTGAATGTGGATGCTGCCCGGTGCATCTTTGCAATCATTAGAGGAAAGTGAGCATTCTTTTGAAGTTACGAGTGCTTAGTGTGAAATTATCACAAGGGAGGAAATTGACACTGCACGTAATCCAACATGCAAGTGGAATAAAAGGAATCACAGTATTGGAAAGCAGGAACAGAGAGTGATTGAATGATGTGAGAGAGGGAGATATGGAGAAAGAGAGGGGGAAATAAAGTCGGGGGGGGGGGGGGGGTGTTGGAGAATTGTGAAGGCCACAGTGACTTGATGAACGGAGGTGGGAGTAATGATGGAAGAACGGAGGGTGAGCACAATGGAGAAGAGACGACATCAACACCTGTTTTCGGCGACATTTGATGAGCTGACGTTTTAGGAGTCGCGAGCGATGGAGCAAGAGATACACCGAACTTGCAGACTCCTCGGTCAGTTGAGACGGGGGTGCTGGGTCGTCGTCTTAATTTGAGCCATGGCGTCACACACTGAAGGGGGGGGGGCTATTGAGTTGTGTGTGAATGTGTTTGGATGAGGAAATGGATGAGAGTGATGTGTGTTGCATAGCATATATAGGATGGCAGTCATGTGTCGGTCTGTCTGTTGGTCTATCTCTTTCTCTCTCTCTCTCTCTGTCTTCTCCCAGCCTTCTCTGAGGAGGTTAAAAAATGAAGATTGCAATTCTCGCTCCAGATCATCCGGCCCCGGTATCGGTGATCCCCGAGGCGGCCATTGATCTTGAAACTGTATCCGTGTCGAGGGCTAAAAGTGGACTAATTACTTTCTCTGCTTGGATGGGCATGTTGTCCGCAGAGGGACGGAGACTATGCGCCGGTGTGTGTGAGGGGGTTTGTTGATGCTATAGCATCTGTGCAATATGTCTGCATTGCATTTCTTTGACTTACGTGTGCTGGCGTTAGACTTGCACATGAAGAATGGCCACAGCAAGAGGTAGCATCAGCCAAGGAGAGAAAGAAATGATAGAGGGAAAGAAGTTGAGGGGAACATTCATGAGGGGACGGGGGGGGGGGGGGGGGGGGGACAAACCGGTGGAGGAAAGATAAATGAAGAAGACAGGAGATGGATACGGGCCATGTAAGTTGAGCCAGCCCAAATAGTGTGAGTGGGGAAGTGATTAGAGCGATAAAAGGGGCTTGGAGAGAGACGCAACCCGTACCGATAGTGGAGTGGCGATCGGGACGATTGTTTTTGTTTTGCAGGGGGGCGTGAAGCAGAAAACGGCGCTGCTAAGTTGGTGAGGAGGCGACGAGCGGGGATTTGCCCGTGGTGAGAGAGCGTGCGCCTGTCAAAAGAAAACAACGGGCAAAGGAGGGCAGGCTGCGCCGAAGAATGTTTTTTCAGATCCAAAAAGGCACGCCATATTTGATTTCAAGAACCATGAACATTTCAACGATCGATTGCCTTGAGATGATAGCGAAGTATGAAATGAGATATTGCCGCAGTAGACCAAATCAGAGAAATAGATACAATAGTGATGTTTCTTATTTCAGAGATAAGACAATGTAGGTGTAATTTGTAGTTTGTCATGTACTTCTACTGTCAGTTTTTCCCTCTCTTGTTGTAGCTTCTTCTTTTTCTGACACTTCGCTCTCAAATCTTTTCCCTTATCTTCGTTGTCCATCATTTTCCATCATATGGCCCAGACGTGTATTGTCCGTGTACTTGAGCTCACAAGTCATCTCCCAGGGTTCAAAAGTGATGCGGGCTGCGAGGCTGCCCCACTGGAAAGTCTGACTGATGTCCGAATAGAGAGAGTTGCCATGGCAACCACGCACCCATTCCTCGGATGGACGCGATGGCCCCTATTGAGAGTCTCTTAATGAGCTTTCAGGGGAGGGTAGTGAGGATGGGGTGTTTTTAAGGCTTGATGAATGACGGTCGTCGCCTGACTGTGGTTGGCATCGCAGTGAGCGGGTTACGGTCCGAGAGTCAGGCTTCCATCAATTTGATGGATTCACAACTTTTGGCAAAATACCAAGAGCAGACCGCAACAAGCTAACACTTTGACAGGGTGCTTTGCGGGATAAAACAATCACTTCTGGTAGGTTGCATTGAATATCATCATGAAGATGTACATTGCAAGCGTGTTATGAAGCTCCATGACCGATCTCATGAGATTGTGGTGTTTGCTTGTTGAATTTTTGCGGCATCCCCTCGTGTTTCCTAGCAACGCAAAAATGTGAGCACACACACAAACACACACAGGTGGAACTAGCGCAGCAGCTACATTGTATGCAGCTGATAAGTTGATATCTTATGAAGATAGTAACATACTGTGACTCAACAGACAGTGATATGATGAGGCCTACTGTTTTCCAGGAATAGCTACAGTAGCTCCGAAGTCTTCATAAAATGTAATTTAGAAAGATGCTGGGAATGTACATTTGTATATATCCAATGTGGGTAATTGAAGGCTGAATCATTCTTTTCCAATGTCATTTTATTCTCATCTTTTTTATGTGTGTTAATTATTTAGTGTGTCCTCAGCAGATTCAAATTGATTTTGTGATGTTGCACTTTATAGTGTAGGCTTTGTTTGGTGGGGGATAAGTTGTGATAAAGTGATAGCCAAGGCCACAGCAGGTTGCTACATAAGAGCACTTTAGCCCCACCCTGAGGGGGGGGGGGGGGGAGGGGGTATTCAATTCAATATCTCCAGTTCACTGTCCTCCCCAGAAGAGATTTCCGTGATTCCGTCTTGGCAATTTTTATTAAATTTTGGCATGACTGTCCCTCGTGAGGAAGTTGTGGTCAGTGGAGAGATCAAACTGCCCAAATTGTGAGTGGTTTGCATACAGTGGACAATGACCCATCCTGGCTGTGGACGCTAAGCATTGCCAAGGTCATTCCCTCTATGGCCAGCCATGCCAATCAGATGGACTGCTTGGGCCAGAATAAGATGTTACAGCACGACTTCCTTCCCACGGGAGGCAAGTGCCGATGTCAGTCTTATGAAGAGCGACTAGTCTTCCAAAGCAGACCACAATATCTGTTTAGTAATCAGCAAGGTCAAAGGTTACCACGAAAGTTATGTTTCAGAGTAATACTGATTACATCACTTCATACCGTACATGATTTGCTCTCCAATGTTAGGGATGTAGGTGTACACATTTCTGGGGGTGCATCAGAAAATTTGTTTTAGTTTCAACTACAGTCTGATAGGAGTTTTCCCCAATCCTAACTGCCCCTCCCCTCCCCCACCCCTTTCAAAAAAAAAAAAAAAAAAAGGTCTGTCACATCAAATTTATATTGCTCTCCAGCAGAGAATGTTCCTCTGGTGTCGTTAACATTTCTGGATGGCGGCTGAGGGGTTTCCGTGTGGACGATAATTGCAAATAATGTGCTGGAATATTGCCTCTCCGTAAACCGTGAACCACAATGCGGAGAAAAGCTATCCGTGTGGTTTCGGTAATTCGCACGGAAAATGTTGGGAGATATCCTGATGATATCCCCCTCTCCTAATAGCCGTGGGCCATGTTTCAGTGTTTGCTATTAAAGTTGATCCCTCTCTTTCTTTTCTTTTTCGTCTTCCTCATTGCACACGAAAACAATCTACCTTTCTGATTTTTGTTTGGTTTGTTATTTCTTCTAGATATCTTGATAGATATTTCAGTCTCTTCTTCTATGCCATTATTCTGTTTTTGAATTATACTTGTTTATGTGTAGGTTATCAATATGTTGTCTTATAATGTACATATCTATATATATATGCATGCATCTATCACTGCATCATTCTCTCTGCATTCATCTTCCTTCCTAACTATACTCCACCTCCTCCCTCCCCCCCCCCCCCCCCAGTGAGTTGAAACCAAAGACTTGATTATTTTTCTTGACATTGACGTGAAGCCTTGAGGTTGAGCCCGTTATTGATCAGCTGCAATTTCATACTGCACAAGCAGTGGTGAGCATGACGACTCAACGCTTGCCTCATGTTTTCCACTGAGGGCCTCCTCCTATACACACACACACACACACGCACTAAGGCAAACTCCGACGCATGAACACTCGGAATCTGTTCCCTGCAATTTTACATGCAAAGGCTTAAAAATAAACCCTTCTCTAGGGGGGCTTTCTGAATGAAATTGTATGGCAATTTCATTTTGCGGCGGCATAGAAAGTAGTTTGTTTGGCGTCACAGCTGTGTTTATAGTGTGGGGGCCAGTATAGCTCTATGCAAATGAGAGTGACATCTGTATTGCGGGGACCGTGTTTGTCCCGATTTTGTCATTAGTGTCACATTGTGCATGCAAGCTGTTGTATTATTTTCAGCTCAATTTCCCCTCATGTAGCCCCCCCCCACCCCCCCCCCCCACCCCCCCCCACTTCTCTGCGATTCTAGTTGCTGCAGAGCTTGTGTTTAACCACTGGCATGAAAGCAGATCGGTACTGCTTCTTCTAGGGCCAGTTGCTACCCATATATGTATGAATTGTGCTAAATGTGAAGCGTGTTGTTTGGTGTAATGATGCTGTGTGTGTGTGTGTGTGTGTGTGTGTGTGTTCCTTTGCTGTATAGAGTGAGTGCAAGTTATCCCGTCCCTTGTTTACAGAGGGGGCTGTTGGGTGTCGTTTCCATAGCTCTCTACACAAGCGTCAGGCGTCCATTGATTTCTGCGTGTAGCCTTTCAGCCAAAATGTATCATCTGCCACTCACATACAGTACAAATATCCCCTTCTCGAGAAATGTGGGGGGGGGGGACTGCTGCATTGAATACAGTAGTGTTTATACCCACTATTTTAGCTGTGAGAGAGTATCTGTAATAGTTTTTCCGCTGAGAGTTGTGGTTATAATGGCAAGACAATATTGGGGGGGGGGGGGGGGTTGTGAAATGAATACGTATGAGTCATTTGGAATAACAAATTTGAATGATTTTCCTGAATAGAGAGCTCGAAACAGCCATTAGATTCTAATGGCAAACTTGATGAATTTGACCCTGTATGTCTGTTTACATGGTGTGCTTTCAGCTCATGGCTTTTATGTGTCAAACTTCATTGGAAACATTTATGAATGATGGCATTCCAAGCTGGGGAATGCTGTATGCAGCAGATAACGTTGTATACAAACTCTTATCACTATGCAGTGTTATTTCCATGAAATATGGAATTATGAAATAAACGATAAGCAAGTGAAACCACTGTTAATCATGTATTTTCTCTCCACTTTTGTTTCTCTTCCTTTCACGAATCTAGGTGAAGAGGGAAAACAAGGCATCACCGTCCCGAGTCGTTCACATACGTAATGTCGCCAACGAGGCTCTAGACGCAGATATCCTCAACCTGGCGTTACCGTTCGGCCGTGTCAATAAATACCTTATGCTGAAAGGCAAAAACCAGGTGGGCAGTCCAAACATTGCACAGTTTATATCATGGTCGATCATGTCACTGAAAAGTTTTACAGTGTGAAAGGGTGAGAATATTGTAATACATCCTGGTTGTTGCAAATGTATAAGAAATGAATCCTACGATGTTCAGATGTAGGCACAGATTACATTTTAGTTGTGCACTCCTTCACATTAGTTTCATATGTGGCGCTCTGAAATATTCTCATGTTATTTATTCTGCCTGCGACCTTTCAATAGGAGGCAGATATATTTGAGTTTCACTTTCGGATATATATGACACTGTAATTCACCTTGTCATGTTAACATAAAAGATGTGGTGAGTCATACAGTTCTGTTTGGTCATATAAGAAAAACTTTGAAATTTTTGTTGTTGAAGTCTTTGCAAGTACACAGGAAATTTGTACCCCAGATATAAGAAAGAAATAATTGTCCCTTGATTCGGCAAAAAATTAGAGAGCATGTCTGATATCAAAGTACGATTGTGATGACAAAAGAGGAGTGATAATTGGATTAACATATGGTGATGTGATACGACAAATTTACTTTGCTATTGGGTGCGCTTGTTTGACTATGATTCGTGCACAATGTCGCGAATGCGTTCTGCCTGAGATCACCGTTTGATGAGAAAATATTGGAAGTTCCATGAAGAGTGGTGGGGGGGGGGGAGAGGAGGGTAGAGGGACAAATGGGGGGATGAGGGGAAGGAAGGAGGTGGGGGGGGGGGGGATGGGTTCCCAGCGGGAGCAGAATATTGGAAGGGGGTGAGAATAATTCATGATATGAAGCGGTAGGCACCCTCTGGGAGCTGCACACAAAGTGCTGTGTTAAATTGGATGTTATGAGATACATGGATCACATTACGTGAGAGCGCAGATGGGTTGCACGATATAATTGCCTGGAATGCAACCGACAAATCGCATCCCTGTATCTGCTCATTCAACCCACATAAAAAACTCGGGGGTGCATTATGACTGCTAACTGAGAGCCATCTGCAATCGGCACAAATGAATATGTATATTTTTAGATTCCGTGTGCCAGGTTGAGCAGGGAGGATTGCAGAAAATCAGAGGGGGAATATTACTCGGGGACCAATTGATTCCCGTGAACGGCCATTTTGTGGGCAGGTGAAATTGCAAGCTTTCCGTCAAATGGTACAGTGGTTGAGTTGTGGTTTGTGTATAACTGAAGTGTTGCTACAGATGGGCTTTAGAGAAGATAATCACTGCTGATTGGGTTGTGATAAGTATGCCTTGTTCACCCATGATAAGCTGTAGCAAAAGGAAATTGCACCAAAAGTGAGAGGTTATCAAATTTTGAATATGCATGATTGTCTGCTTGTTGGTATGAAGTGGACTAATTTCTAGTTTTTGTACAAGAAAAAGAAATTAAATGTTGCTTTTGACAAAATGCTGAAAAACTATACAAATTTGACCACCTCTTGATGAATCTCAGCCAAATACGTGTATACACTAATAAATGATATGTTTCTGGAGTACCAAGTTCTACCCAAACCAGTTGAATGCTAAAAGACAGAAAAAACCTTGCGTATATACACCAATCTTCTCATCTTTTTTTTCCTCTTCTTATATTAAAGGGAAGGTAAACCCAGAGAGCAATGTGGATTGAGTGAAAGCAGCAACATTAGTAGAACACATCAGTGAAAGTTTGAGGAAAATCGGACAATCGATGCAAAAGTTATGAATTTTTAAAGTTTTGGTGTTGGAACCGCTGGATGAGGAGACTACTAGAGGATATGACGTATGAGTGGACAACAATACAAAGAAAATATAAAGGAAATTCAACAAAAATTCACTTTTCTAGAATTATGAAAGAGCAGTGGACCAACCGCTTTCAGAAAGCAGGGGGAATAATTGCTACCCTTAACATATGTCAATATCAAGTTGATGGAATTTGTAATTTTCATGAAAAATGGATTTTTGTAGTATTTTCTTTATATTTTCTTGGTATTGTTGTCCACTCATACGTCATAACCTCTAGTAGTCTCCTCATCCAGCGGTTCCAACACCAAAACTTTAAAAATTCATAACTTTTGCATCGATTGTCCGATTTTCCTCAAACTTTCACTGATGTGTTCTACTAATGTTGCTGCTTTCACTCAATCCACATTGTTCTTGGGGTTTATCTTCCCTTTAAC